>NC_086380.1:49300543-49600543 GCF_036588685.1 Mytilus trossulus
TTGAAAAAAAAATCAAAAATAATTGTATTCAAAATCAACTGTAGTACACAAAAATAGTATTTAAGTATTTAAAGCTGTACAATAAATTTTAAAGTGTGTAATACGAGATCACATGTGAGTAATAGCCTATTAAAACTCACTTACTATGAGGTCCAATATGTTCCGAATGGTTTCCCAAATGATTCAGATGATTATTCGCATGATTTGTCTGATAATTAGGACTTTCATCCGAATGGTTTCCTATATTATTCATTTCTAATCTAACCTCTTGTGTATTATCGGATGGCGTCTCGTGTTTTGCACTACCGTTCATATCTGGCTTAGAGTCGAAATCCTCACAACGGTCAGATTTGAATTTGACATGCATTAAGAGTACTAATAGAATCATCACAGTATACAATATGGCGGCTATTACGAAAGGCATTCCTGCGAAAATATTTAGGGTATAACCATATATTGATGTAAAGATGACCGCTGTAAATTTTGCTATCGTTTCACCGGTTCCTAAGATGGAAAACATCTTTCCAATTTCATTTTCATGGACCAGTTTACTTAGAAGTGAACGGACGGGAGAGTTTATTATTCCAGCCAGTGACCCAACAATCACAGCAACCCAAACCATCCAGGATTCTTCACTCCATGCCAAGATCAAAAATCTAATCGAAGCACATAACATTCCAATCATGCTTATAGTTGCGTCATTTAACTTCAGGTAGTTGGAGAAGACTGGTAGAAATACCAGTAACACCACTCCCATGGAAGCATTATCTAAAGCAGATAGATATCCAAACCATGACGTTGGCCAGCTGAGAGGGGACCTTTCAGTGTAAAGTAACGTCACGTCGGTCAAACCAGTTCTACAAGTCTGATGAAGCAGTAGAACGGCGAATAAGGCAATTATGCCTTTTCTTTTGTTGCCTTCTCGTTCCCTTGTAAGCACCTTTATAGAATCCGTGACATTGCTGAGTTGACAAAAAGAATTGCATGGCAAGCAATCGCCTTCATCAATGGGTTGAATTGTTTCTTTAAGAATACCTAGGGCTAGAATGACGACTAGTATATTAAGTACAGAAACCATCAAGTATGTTATTAGAATTGATGTAGTGTCGATTAATACGCCACCTAGTAAAGAACCGAAACACATACCTATAAACTGCATAGCAGCTAAAAATCCTAACTTCTTTGTTCTTTTTTCGGCTCCAGTTATATCTGTTACATAACTGTTGGCGGCCATTGTAATCATAGCTGTTTTCCCGAAGCACCCATGAACCACAGATCCAATTAGAAAAGACGGCAAAGCACCACTAGTGGACATGTTCGCTCCCATGTAAAATAAGACAGCAAATATAGTTCCTGTACTAGGCATCACAAATGGTAGTTTACGGCCATATTTGTCACTCCATGCACCACAAAACATGCCTAGTACTAATGCTGGACAGTTTGTGAGGAGTTTGTGAAGTATCAAGTAAGTTGTTGCCTCTTTCTGGACTATATCTTCTATATCGCTATGTTTTTCTATGTGATGACATTTCTCATGGTAATCAGGGAACATCGAAGAACAAACGATCTGAGGTATATTTGGACGAAGAATTGCATCAAGAAGAGCATCACCAATGTTGTAAAGCAGAAAAATAATGTCTATTTTGCAGCCATCAAAACAACCACCTTGTGCTATGCATGATAGATACGAGACGGATGATGATATGTATTCTGTAAACATCCGCAGTCTTGTCCTCAAACTGTAGACCGGTTGTGTTGGCATTGTTATATTGATATCGTACTTTCAAAAGCTAACATAAAGTAATTTAATATCCATCTGTATTATTTTTAACTTATTTCAATATGATATTACAAGAATCACTCCACAATGGCAAATGATACATTTTCCTTCTTTATCCTATCTTTTAAAAAAAGATTTGAAACTTTATCATCCAATCAAAGGTGTGCCCTTTAATATTTCCACTGTCAACAGTTCTTGAAGAAAATAGATAGTGAATAAAAACAGGATTGTGTTCTGTGACATCGATTGATTCTCATACCTTTTAAACCTACGTTAACCAATACTAAAACTGTTGACTACCAATTAACGGGTAGCCCTGCCTTTTATCACAAATATACTTGATATTTATGCTAAACATAAGCATGTACAAGCGTTTGCCATTTAAAATGAATTGTCACGTTCTCTTAGTAATTTACATCGCTATAAAATGTAGAAAAATGTGTTTGAAGCGAGAAAGTCTGTTTATGCTTCAGTGGTTGAAATTATTTAAAATTGATACTTAAGCCAGCTGATTATTGTTAAATAGCAACTATGAAGGAAGGTAACAAAAGAAAAACAATATTTCATGAAATATATATGAACGTATGCATTAAAGTTACGTCAATTCATTATTATCAACATTCTACTGTTAATTGTTGTATGTAAATTAATTTTAGTTTTAAAAACTCAATTATTATGTTGTACTATTAGTATTAAAGAGAAGTCATACATTTCGAAATATAATAATTTCGAAATACCAATTGTTCCCTTATTGCATATTCAAAATTCATTACTTATTCTATTGTGTTTGTACACTATTAATATGTAATATTCTTTGCCCGGTATATATAATTTCGACATAGAAAATATTCTCTATCGTCAATTCATTGGTATCTAAAATGTTTCACCTCTGCTCGAACAAAAACTGAAAACGATATACCAATTCTGAATCATAAAAATTACTGATCCAACAACCCCCCCCCCGCAAGAACAAGAACAGCAATTGAAAAAAATCAGAGAAAAGGAGGATAATTGTCAAAAGAAATTTGTACCTGAAGATCCGTATTCAGTATCTTATGGTAACTTTGTGAGTGATAATTACATATTTATTGAGTCAGTCCATTCATGTTGATTTGTTTTTAAATATTTGTTTTTATTGTTTTGTTGTTACAATATATACTGTCCAAGGAAAGAACGACGTGCGCTCACGAACATATTACATGTAATTATAAAGTTGAGAATGGAAATGGGGAATATGTGAAAGAGACAACTACCCAACCAAAGAGAAGACAACAGCCGGAGTCAGACAATGGGTCTATATATGGCTTGTTAAACGCAAGGAGCATGTTGTTTTAATTGTTTTAATACTGTCGAAGATGAATATCATGTTATTTTACATTGTCCTGTTTATAATGATCTTAGACAAGTTCTTTTTACTGAGTCTCTTAAAATTGATGAACATTTAAATAGTTTTACAGATTGTCAGAAAATGGTATTTTTATTTTCGAATCAAGATATTATAAGATTATCTGCCAAAACCTGTAATTTTATTCTTTAACGACTCCGAGAAGTTGTATATTGTAAATAATAATGAAATACTTTTGTTGTATAATTTTACCATTCAGGTTTAATATTTATTATCTACATAAACATATTCTTTTAAGTGATTATCGTCTCTCATAAATCTGTATTGGCTTATGTATACAAAGTTATCAAAGTTACCAGGATTATAATTTAGTACGCCAGACGCGCGTTTCGTCTACATAAGACTCATCAGTGACGCTCATATTAAAATATTTATAAAGCCAAACAAGTAAAAATTTTAAGAGCCCCAAAATTCCAAAAAGTTATCTTTTATAAATGTATTGTGCAATTTTAAACATAAGGTGAGACGTAAATAAAATAATGAATTGTAAAAAGATGGGCTTAGGCTGCCAAGATTTTTTCGCTTCATGTTATTTACAGCGATTAGTTCTACTTTATTAATTGTTATAAAAAATTCTATGCCCCAAAATACGTTCATGTATCTTTAGTTGTTTCTTGAAAGTTTTAGTTGTCTCATTTTGTGTTGATATCGTAAATAACGAAAAAGTTGCTTTCCAAAAAAAGAAAAATCAAATCAAAGAAAGAAAGAAAGAAATGGAAATGTGTTCCAAAATAGGGTTTAAAAATAGTTTTAAAAGTAATGAAATATGTTATGCTTATATCTATAATTGATGTTTTCTAAGAGTATCCAACAGTTTTTAATTTTAGTTTAGCATTTCGATCAAGAAAGCTCTTATGATTTCATTATGTTGTTACGAAGCTCCAAGTATATCAAAACAAAGGAATAAGATTATAAAACACAAAAGCTGCAAACTTAGCGATTTGAATAAATGGCTTTACTCCATAACACGTTAACCATGACGGAATGTTAACATTGTCTTGTACAAAAGCGGCATGAAACTCTCAAAAATCAATGACATATAGCTGTGATTTTTTTATTATTTATGCAGTGATGTGAGTTTGGTATAGAAATATCACGTGGCCTTCAATTTAACATACTTTTTTTTAATTCAAACTAGCTTTACACAGTCAATAAGCGGAAAAGGTTTGTAATATGTCATATAAAGTTGAATGATACAGTTTTAAGATATGTATATTCGATATATGTATATAAATGATGAAGCGCAATACACGATCAGGACACAAGTCGAACAATCACATAGACAAACAGGGGATAAGGTTGAGATTTAAAACTTTATAAAAATTATTTGAAACCACCATATGTCTTTGTATGTATATGTCCAAACCGGTCATATTGTCAGTGATGGTGTACTGTTAGTCATGTATAAATGTCGTAACGTATTTGTCGTTAGGAACATTCGTGTTGACGGCATATCTTCAATGGTCGTTAGTTTAGCTCTTCGTGTGCTTCGGCAGTTATACAATCATGGATTTCAACTTCTGTGGGCATGAACGTTCCCGAGAAATCAAGAAAAGCAACAAATCTATACAGTGTGATTTTTGTCTGAGTAACAACAATTCGACAAACGGATCATGGCCGTACACCTGTGAGCAAATCAAATTTCAGTAGAATCACGAGCATAATAAAATCAGAAACCATTTGAAAAATGTAAATTGAGATATACATGTGATGTTTTATGTATGTGAAGTTAGCAGCCGGTTCGTTATTTGATATTCGATATTCAATATCCAACCGGCTGCTAGCAGTCGTTTGGATATTCAAAAATTTGTTGAAAATCTTGAAAAAAAAGAAATACTTGATAACATTAAAAACATGATTTTCATAGTTATAATGACTGATAATATACGTAGGAAATCGTAAAATGACCTCTCCAAGCTGTTGTAAGTTCTCGTTGTCCTCGAATATAAACCCTTTTCTATGTTGCATATTTGTCTTTATATAATATAGATTGTTGTCAATAAAACAACTTCAAAGATATACTTTTATACATGATATTTCTTTAAACAAAAAGAAAAACCACTAACTCTAGAAAACATTATGAATTATAAATAGAAATATTTATGGAATGCCCAAAAAAGAAATATATAGACAAGTGAAAACCTATCTGAGACCGCTTAAATGAGTGTGACACCCCCTTGGTCATTCAATGTTCATAAAATTTAATTAAATTATAGACTCTGTATATATAAAGGTTGCATTAGAAGGATTTCCCAGAATATTGTTATATTCGATATCTATGGAGGGCTTATATTGTCACTTTTCAGTTAAAAATTATCAAAAGTTTAGGACAAAGGGAACAGGGCAATGGTGATAGCCCCCTGATCGTTCAATCTGCCTAATATTAAGCAGACATTTAGTCAATAGGTAGATACAAACGTGACTAAAAGGAATTTGATTACACTTCCTGTCTTTCATGTTAACGGAGCGCCCAAAGTGCCAGTTGGATATTCAAAATATACAGTGAAAACCTATCTGAGACCGCTTAAATGAGTGTGAGACCCCCCCCCCCCCCCCCTGGTCATTCAATGTTCATAAAATTTAGTTAAATTATAGACTCTGTATATATAAAGGTTGCATTAGAAGGATTTCCCAGAATATTGTTATATTCGATATCTATGGAGGGCTTATATTGTCACTTTTCAGTTAAAAATTATCAAAAGTTTAGGACAAAGGGTACAGGGCAATGGTGATAGCCCCCTGATCGTTCAATCTGCCTAATATTAAGCAGACATCTAGTCAATAGGTAGATACACACGTGACTTAAAGGAATTTGGGTACACTTCCGGTCTTTCATGTTTACGGAGCGCCCAAAGTGCCAGTTGGATATTCAAAATATACAGTGAAAACCTACCCGAGATCGCTTAAATGAGTGTGAGACCCACTTGGTCATTCAATGTTCATAAAATTTAATTAAATTATAGACTCTGTATATATAAAGGTTGCATTAGAAGGATTTCCCAGAATATTGTTATATTCGATATCTATGGAGGGCTTATATTGTCACTTTTCAGTTAAAAATTATCAAAATTTTAGGACAAAGGGCACAGGGCAATGGTGATAGCCCCCTGATAGTTCAATCTGCCTAATATTAAGCAGACATCTAGTCAATAGGTAGATACACACGTGAATTAAATGAATTTGGGTACACTTCCTGTCTTTCATGTTTACGGAGCGCCCAAAGTGCCAGTTGCATATTCAAAATATACAGTGAAAACCTACATGAGACCGCTTAAATGAGTGTGAGACCCACTTGGTCATTCAATGTTCATAAAATTTAATTAAATTATAGACTCTGTATATATAAAGGTTGCATTAGAAGGATTTCCCAGAATATTGTTATATTCGATATCTATGGAGGGCTTATATTGTCACTTTTCAGTTAAAAATTATCAAAATTTTAGGACAAAGGGCACAGGGCAATGGTGATAGCCCCCTGATCGTTCAATCTGCCTAATATTAAGCAGACATCTAGTCAATAGGTAGATACAAACGTGACAAAAAGGAATTCGGGTACACTTCCTGTCTTTCATGTTCACGGAGCGCCCAAAGTACCAGTTGGATATTCAAAATATATAGTGAAAACCTACCTGAGACCGCTTAAATGAGTGTGAGACCCCGCTGGTTATTCAATGTTCATAAAATTTAATTAAATTATAGACTCTGTATATATAAAGGTTGCATTAGAAGGATTTTCCAGAATATTGTCATATTCGAAATCTATGGAGGGCTTATATTGTCACTTTTCAGCTAAAAATTCGCAAAATTTTAGGACAAAGGGCACAGGTCTATGGCGATAGCCCCCTGATCTCTCAATCTGCCAAATATTAAGCAGACATATAGTTAATAGGTAGGCAAAAATTATAACATTATGTTGGAAGGGGGCAACTGTCCCCAATTGGGATTGTGAGAGATTAAACAAGCAGCTGACCACCGTCTTGGCAAAGAAAGATACCAATTGAGCTCTGCAAATTTTGAGCTTTGGGATGAAAAAACCAGGCGCACCGGGTATGATTACCACGAATTTTATACTTTTTGAAAACCCATTGAATTGGGGATACTAGTAGTTGTTTTGGGTGACCTAAAATGATTTTATTTTGGATTGTTAGGATAAAGACATGGATCCAATAGCTTAAAAAAGCTGGAATTAGTTGTTGAAAACGTTAATGCCCTGAGAGGTATTGCCAAAATGAACCACCTCCAATGGTACTCTCGGATGAGGAAGGATCAGTTGGTTCAGTTGGTTCAGTTGATCGAAACGAAGATCAACATTATTTGAGCTTTGTCCCAACCCTATACGAGGAAGGATATTATCACCCAGGCCAAAAAGGATGAGTTGATAGGGGTTAGCAGGATGTCGAAAGATCAACTACTGGAGAAGTTACAGGAAAATTCAGAGAAGATAGGAAAGCCATTGGGGATAAAATTGAGGTACATCCACTATTTGTCCACTGAAGAAGGTATTTTTAAAACTACTTGAAAAATGACCCCATTATTGACATGGATGTGACGACCTACCTTGAGGTCTCTCGGGTGTCAAGGGTGGAACTTATAGACGATTGTGCATTGAAAGGATAAAAAGGATCAAAAAGTTAACGTAATGCTGCACAGTGAAAATTAACCAAACAGGTAAGATGGATGATGAGAACGAGGGATACTTTCACTCGGGAAACCAGATTTTCACCTTAACCACGGACTTGCTTGAAACCTAGGCCTTGAGGAGATGGATGAAAAGATCGGAGAAAAGATTGCACAGTGGACCTCTGAAAAAAGGGCTGGACATCGAAGGCAATTGTAAAACTTCAAGTCAATATTAAAAAACACCGACCGCTGGGTGAGTCCTAGTACATTGATTAGCCGGTGTGGATCAAAGCCAAGAAGACTGTAATCAATGTGAAAAATAGGCAGAAAAAAAGGTAGACCCAAAACAAACGGACAAGGTTACACAGAGCTGAATCTTGTTAGCCTTAAGGATATTAATGAATTTGAGAAGGCCAATTCCACCCTGGCGGTTACTGTATCTAGAATAGATGATAGTGAAGTATACCCGCTGCACATTTCAAACGTTGGTAAACAGCGGGAGAGAGAACTCAACTTATTGCTGATCGAAGGCTACAGGTGCTCGAAACACTTTTATAGCAAGAAAGTCCTGGAGACCAACAACGAGTGTTGCGTCAACCGTAAGGCAGTCAAGATCTAGCTGCCTAAAAAGGGAAATACCAGCTGACCTTTGTCAACACCACCCATTCGATGAGAGTATCTTTCGTGGTGTACGCGGACTTTGAGTGCTTTAATTTACCGATAAGGTTGAAAATAAAAACGATAAGGTAGCAATACACAGTTACAAGTCTAGTTACGCATTATGGACATGGTGATTTTTTTTAATATGAAAGTTTTTTGTACAATAAAATAGTTTAAAAGAATAATATAGCCTTCATAGTGGGGTTATATGAACATTTAGATTGTTTTTAGCATGTTTTATATGGCATTTACCTGTTTGACAGTCCGTATTTTCCTATTCCTATCACCCATAGGTCCATAAATTATTGTAGTGTTTATCAACAAAGATTTATCGCTCGATCTTTTCAATTCAATTTTATGGAAAAACGAGCAGAAATCATGCATGTATTTTTTTATTTTTTTTACCTTTCGATAGATTTTTGCCTATGGTTTCAGGAAAGGTATCACTGTTCAAACCAACGCTTAGGGACGTTAAAACAAACGCTAAGAGGTGTTCAAACCATCGCCTAGGGGAGTTCACGTCAACGCTGTAAATAAATAACGTTTATAATGATTACAGACCCTAAACAGTCTGAGGCGCTCACCAGGGAGTTGCAAGAGATCAAGCGAAATATTTAAGCCAGTAACATGCAGAATAGCCTCGAGAAGATTGAACTCAACCGGGACCTTGCCAAGGTGTTAAGCATGTGGTTGAGGCTCTGCGAGAGGCAGCTTCACCGATCACCAAAACGATCGTATACCTTCCTGTAGCAGTGACAGCCATCCCTCCTACACCGCCCAAGTTTGACTACCCACTACCCATAGCACCACCGACAGACATCATCCTCGGACCTCGAGCACAACAGTATTTGCAGATCAGTAACAATCCTTCCGCCGTCCACACCTGAAACCGATGGTATCTTCATCGGAAGCTAACCAGCATGCAGTTACTTCTGACGGCGATGATATTTTCGTGGATGGTGTAAGGTACAAAGGAACCCTTGACCTCTGGGAACTCATGGTGAAAAAGAAACCAGAATCGTTCGAGCCCGAAGTTTTTAAGACCTTGTCGACTATGCAGAGATCCTGAACAGTTCCGGTGCCATGTATCAAGGCAGTTACACCTCTCGAGAACCCAAAGGCAATAAAGAAGATTGTGTCTAAAGCAAGATGAGCAATGTAGCGGATTTCAAACCTTATTTCTACCCTCCGACTTTGACCAGCTCCTCTATCGCTTGGATCTGTGCAACGCTGCCTACAGTGCAGGAAACAATGGTGTGCGCAACGAAATTGTAGCGATCCTCGATGCCATGAAGAAAGCTTTAAGGTGAACACATCAGTATCAAGGAATATAAGCAACTCCATCGTAATATCATGAGTTAAGAATGGTTTTGCTCGAAAGTATGCATACGGTGGTAGAAGTTTGGTTGACACTATCTGCGTTATCTATCGCTGGTCGCATGTTCGCCTCCTTTGCTGCCAAGACCTTGGAAAGTAAGGCTATGAGCGCTGCCACCAATGCAGCAATGATAGGAGTTAAAAAGGTGGTAGCCAAAGTCGTCGACCATGTCGTTGACAAAGTGATCCGCCCTCGAAAACCCAGTGTCTAACGCAGTAAACCCAATCAACAGCTAATTGTTAAACGCAGTAAGCCCCACAACCAAACCCAGTAAAGCAATCTCATCTCTGGTCGTGGCATCGCTATCATCCACAACTTCCTCCAACGCTATAAATAAATACATAATGTCTGACATCCTTACAATCACAGAAGTGTTGACCTTCGATGAAAGTCTTCAAAAATATAAATACCAAGTTCACGTATTTGAACCTTGAGCCGGCGCCCAACTAACCATCTCTGGAGCGGAGACCCGAATCATTATCGAAACGCAGGAACTGTTCCTCCACCAAACCGAGCGTTATCTCTTGGTAGGAGGGCGACTTCAAAAGCACGACGGCACTCCATATGCAGACGTTGATTTCATTCACAATGGTATCATGTATCTCTTCAAAACTATCTGTTATCGACTCTCCGGCCGGCAAATTGAACACATTAACGACCCCGGCATCGCCACCACTATGCTGGGAATGTTAACCTACCCCGATGACTTCTCGAAATCGCAGGGTCCCAACTGTGGCATAAGGATTCTTCCACCGATGCCGAGACTGAGAACACTGGATTTACAGCCTGCCATGGATTCATTATCACCAAGACCACCAACAAAGGATCATACTCGTTTGCCATCCCCTGAAACATATTTTGGGATGATTACAACAAAATATTGTACAGGCACAAACTCCCACTCGTTCGCAATTCAGATGCAAATGTCATTCTTAGGGCAGCCGCCGTCAATAACGTGGCAAATATAAAACTGATTTAAATCTCTTGGTTCCTCCCTCACGTCACTCCTGCAGACGAAAACAAGATGCAACTGTACAAAACCATCCAGAATAAATTCAAGATCCACTGTGGATTTTGCATGAGACATGATTTCATAGCCGTTCCCCAAGCCTCACAGTTTAGGTGCTGCCTAGCTGCCAATAGTGGTCGCGAAAAGCCTAGATATATCACCATTGCCTTCCAAACCGACAGAGATAATGACAAAATCCATAATGCTTCCGTGTTCGATCACTGCTCAGTCGTCCACTTTAATGCCGGTTTCTCACAAAAAAAGGTTGCCATAGTGTTCAAGAAGGCTATAGACTTTAGAAAGAAATTCTACAACATTGACACCCTCCTCAGTAATGGTGGCGTCAACCCTCTGGTTTCATTGATTTATAGCCGCTGTTTATCATCGATGTAAGTCATCAGTCCGAGTGGACATCAAGATTCGAGCGGAATTCGAGCGTTATGTTCCCGCCAACACCGAAGAATTTGCACTTGCAATGTCCTTCAGTTCGAATCGAACGGTCAGAAGTTGAACGTCGTGTTTTAATAAATAAACAGACACCATACTGTTGCAACAAATCGTCAACAACACAGACCCAAAACAAGGGTTTTCCATTCTTGTCTCTGGAAACTATAGTCGCATTCTTACCTGGTTTGACCCCCTTACCAAACTACAATTTAAGGAATCGAACACCATATTGGGATTTAAGCGACATCTCTACACATTTGATCGGGCAACAAACGGTTTCAAAGAGGGTGAATACATTGTTAGCATCAGTAGCATCAACAGCATCTTGGTGAACAGTAGCATAATGAATGGAAGCTACGTACACGTCACCCAACAGTCCACTATCTACAGCTTTTCCCCCGCAATCGATCCCAGGATAAAGATCATTCAAAAGCCAAAAAGCATGGTGTACTTACCCGTGACCTTGAGAACCATCAATCGCATGCAGACATACCTCACCGATCAAAACGGCGATCCTATCAATCTCCGCAGTGAACATTTCACCATCCGCTTCCATTTTCGCGATCTATGCATAAATAGTCTATCAAAATACGGTTTGAACTTGATAAAAGGTCAAGCTAATAATTACAGAAAGCAGTCAAAAAAGGTTGCCCGGTCACCATTCGTTTATCCCACACAAACCTGCAAGGTGCACACAAAATGTTGCTTACCCTGTGACAGATTGAAAAAGCTCCTAGAAAAGGTTCTAGTGGTATGACTCTGAAAATAAGCACTACCTTATTGAAGAAAAACATTCTAAAAGAAAAGGGATTCCTACCCAAGTTAGCGGGAATGGCTATGCGAGCCCTTCCTATGTTGGCGAACACAATTCTGCCAGCATGAAGTGTTGGAGCCATTATAAGTTGCTTGTGTGAAATATAGCCGTCAATAACCCATTTGGACCTGGATTTTACATCAAACGGGGTGGTTGTGTAAGCTGTGTGAAGGTGCGTGGTATAGGTCTGTATATCTTCCCCCGCCAAGCTAACTTCAACCTATGGTGACGGTTTGTACTTGAAACAACTCGATTCTATTAGGGTTCTGGTTTGATCTGATCTGGATCAAACAGTCCGTTCAAGAACATCCCCCTTTTAATAGAATCTTTATATATATAGAATCTATGATTTGGTTGAATTTTATGGACATTGAAAGACCCGGGGGGTCTCAACCTCATCTAAGCGGTCTCGGGTAGGTTTTCGCTATATATTTTGAATATCCAACTGGCACTTTGGGCGCTCCGTAAACATAGAAGACAGGAAGTGTACCCAAATTCCTTTTAGTCACGTTTGTATCTACCTATTGACTAAATGTCTATCAAATATTAGAAAGATTGAGAGATCAGGGGGCTCTCACCATTACCCTGTGCCCTTTGTCCTAAAATTTTGACATTTTTCGACTGAAAAGTGACAATCTTAGCCCTCCGTAGATATGGAAGATGACGTTATTCTGGTAAATCCATCTAATACAACCTTTATATATACAGAGTCAATGATTTGGTACAATTTTATGGACATTGAAAGACCCGGGAGGTCTCAACCTCATTTAAGCGGTCTCGGGTAGGTTTTCGCTATATATTTTGAATATCCAACTGGCACTTTGGGCGCTCCGTAAACATAGAAGACAGGAAGTGTACCCAAATTCCTTTTAGTCACGTTTGTATCTACCTATTGACTAAATGTCTATCAAATATTAGAAAGATTGAGAGATCAGGGGGCTCTCACCATTACCCTGTGCCCTTTGTCCTAAAATTTTGACATTTTTCGACTGAAAAGTGACAATCTTAGCCCTCCGTAGATATGGAAGATGACGTTATTCTGGTAAATCCATCTAATACAACCTTTATATATACAGAGTCAATGATTTGGTTCAATTTTATGGACATTGAAAGACCCGGGAGGTCTCAACCTCATTTAAGCGGTCTCGGGTAGGTTTTCGCTATATATTTTGAATATCCAACTGGCACTTTGGGCGCTCCGTAAACATAGAAGACAGGAAGTGTACCCAAATTCCTTTTAGTCACGTTTGTATCTACCTATTGACTAAATGTCTATCAAATATTAGAAAGATTAAGAGATCAGGGGGCTCTCACCATTACCCTGTGCCCTTTGTCCTAAAATTTTGACATTTTTCGACTGAAAAGTGACAATCTTAGCCCTCCGTAGATATGGAAGATGACGTAATTCTGGTAAATCCATCTAATACAACCTTTATATATACAGAGTCAATGATTTGGTTCAATTTTATGGACATTGAAAGACCCGGGAGGTCTCAACCTCATTTAAGCGGTCTCGGGTAGGTTTTCGCTATATATTTTGAATATCCAACTGGCACTTTGGGCGCTCCGTAAACATAGAAGACAGGAAGTGTACCCAAATTCCTTTTAGTCACGTTTGTATCTACCTATTGACTAAATGTCTATCAAATATTAGAAAGATTGAGAGATCAGGGGGCTCTCACCATTACCCTGTGCCCTTTGTCCTAAAATTTTGACATTTTTCGACTGAAAAGTGACAATCTTAGCCCTCCGTAGATATGGAAGATGACGTTATTCTGGTAAATCCATCTAATACAACCTTTATATATACAGAGTCAATGATTTGGTTCAATTTTATGGACATTGAAAGACCCGGGAGGTCTCAACCTCATTTAAGCGGTCTCGGGTAGGTTTTCGCTATATATTTTGAATATCCAACTGGCACTTTGGGCGCTCCGTAAACATAGAAGACAGGAAGTGTACCCAAATTCCTTTTAGTCACGTTTGTATCTACCTATTGACTAAATGTCTATCAAATATTAGAAAGATTAAGAGATCAGGGGGCTCTCACCATTACCCTGTGCCCTTTGTCCTAAAATTTTGACATTTTTCGACTGAAAAGTGACAATCTTAGCCCTCCGTAGATATGGAAGATGACGTAATTCTGGTAAATCCATCTAATACAACCTTTATATATACAGAGTCAATGATTTGGTTCAATTTTATGGACATTGAAAGACCCGGGAGGTCTCAACCTCATTTAAGCGGTCTCGGGTAGGTTTTCGCTATATATTTTGAATATCCAACTGGCACTTTGGGCGCTCCGTAAACATAGAAGACAGGAAGTGTACCCAAATTCCTTTTAGTCACGTTTGTATCTACCTATTGACTAAATGTCTATCAAATATTAGAAAGATTGAGAGATCAGGGGGCTCTCACCATTACCCTGTGCCCTTTGTCCTAAAATTTTGACATTTTTCGACTGAAAAGTGACAATCTTAGCCCTCCGTAGATATGGAAGATGACGTTATTCTGGTAAATCCATCTAATACAACCTTTATATATACAGAGTCAATGATTTGGTTCAATTTTATGGACATTGAAAGACCCGGGAGGTCTCAACCTCATTTAAGCGGTCTCGGGTAGGTTTTCGCTATATATTTTGAATATCCAACTGGCACTTTGGGCGCTCCGTAAACATAGAAGACAGGAAGTGTACCCAAATTCCTTTTAGTCACGTTTGTATCTACCTATTGACTAAATGTCTATCAAATATTAGAAAGATTAAGAGATCAGGGGGCTCTCACCATTACCCTGTGCCCTTTGTCCTAAAATTTTGACATTTTTCGACTGAAAAGTGACAATCTTAGCCCTCCGTAGATATGGAAGATGACGTAATTCTGGTAAATCCATCTAATACAACCTTTATATATACAGAGTCAATGATTTGGTTCAATTTTATGGACATTGAAAGACCCGGGAGGTCTCAACCTCATTTAAGCGGTCTCGGGTAGGTTTTCGCTATATATTTTGAATATCCAACTGGCACTTTGGGCGCTCCGTAAACATAGAAGACAGGAAGTGTACCCAAATTCCTTTTAGTCACGTTTGTATCTACCTATTGACTAAATGTCTATCAAATATTAGAAAGATTGAGAGATCAGGGGGCTCTCACCATTACCCTGTGCCCTTTGTCCTAAAATTTTGACATTTTTCGACTGAAAAGTGACAATCTTAGCCCTCCGTAGATATGGAAGATGACGTTATTCTGGTAAATCCATCTAATACAACCTTTATATATACAGAGTCAATGATTTGGTTCAATTTTATGGACATTGAAAGACCCGGGAGGTCTCAACCTCATTTAAGCGGTCTCGGGTAGGTTTTCGCTATATATTTTGAATATCCAACTGGCACTTTGGGCGCTCCGTAAACATAGAAGACAGGAAGTGTACCCAAATTCCTTTTAGTCACGTTTGTATCTACCTATTGACTAAATGTCTATCAAATATTAGAAAGATTAAGAGATCAGGGGGCTCTCACCATTACCCTGTGCCCTTTGTCCTAAAATTTTGACATTTTTCGACTGAAAAGTGACAATCTTAGCCCTCCGTAGATATGGAAGATGACGTTATTCTGGTAAATCCATCTAATACAACCTTTATATATACAGAGTCAATGATTTGGTTCAATTTTATGGACATTGAAAGACCCGGGAGGTCTCAACCTCATTTAAGCGGTCTCGGGTAGGTTTTCGCTATATATTTTGAATATCCAACTGGCACTTTGGGCGCTCCGTAAACATAGAAGACAGGAAGTGTACCCAAATTCCTTTTAGTCACGTTTGTATCTACCTATTGACTAAATGTCTATCAAATATTAGAAAGATTGAGAGATCAGGGGGCTCTCACCATTACCCTGTGCCCTTTGTCCTAAAATTTTGACATTTTTCGACTGAAAAGTGACAATCTTAGCCCTCCGTAGATATGGAAGATGACGTTATTCTGGTAAATCCATCTAATACAACCTTTATATATACAGAGTCAATGATTTGGTTCAATTTTATGGACATTGAAAGACCCGGGAGGTCTCAACCTCATTTAAGCGGTCTCGGGTAGGTTTTCGCTATATATTTTGAATATCCAACTGGCACTTTGGGCGCTCCGTAAACATAGAAGACAGGAAGTGTACCCAAATTCCTTTTAGTCACGTTTGTATCTACCTATTGACTAAATGTCTATCAAATATTAGAAAGATTAAGAGATCAGGGGGCTCTCACCATTACCCTGTGCCCTTTGTCCTAAAATTTTGACATTTTTCGACTGAAAAGTGACAATCTTAGCCCTCCGTAGATATGGAAGATGACGTTATTCTGGTAAATCCATCTAATACAACCTTTATATATACAGAGTCAATGATTTGGTTCAATTTTATGGACATTGAAAGACCCGGGAGGTCTCAACCTCATTTAAGCGGTCTCGGGTAGGTTTTCGCTATATATTTTGAATATCCAACTGGCACTTTGGGCGCTCCGTAAACATAGAAGACAGGAAGTGTACCCAAATTCCTTTTAGTCACGTTTGTATCTACCTATTGACTAAATGTCTATCAAATATTAGAAAGATTGAGAGATCAGGGGGCTCTCACCATTACCCTGTGCCCTTTGTCCTAAAATTTTGACATTTTTCGACTGAAAAGTGACAATCTTAGCCCTCCGTAGATATGGAAGATGACGTTATTCTGGTAAATCCATCTAATACAACCTTTATATATACAGAGTCAATGATTTGGTTCAATTTTATGGACATTGAAAGACCCGGGAGGTCTCAACCTCATTTAAGCGGTCTCGGGTAGGTTTTCGCTATATATTTTGAATATCCAACTGGCACTTTGGGCGCTCCGTAAACATAGAAGACAGGAAGTGTACCCAAATTCCTTTTAGTCACGTTTGTATCTACCTATTGACTAAATGTCTATCAAATATTAGAAAGATTAAGAGATCAGGGGGCTCTCACCATTACCCTGTGCCCTTTGTCCTAAAATTTTGACATTTTTCGACTGAAAAGTGACAATCTTAGCCCTCCGTAGATATGGAAGATGACGTTATTCTGGTAAATCCATCTAATACAACCTTTATATATACAGAGTCAATGATTTGGTTCAATTTTATGGACATTGAAAGACCCGGGAGGTCTCAACCTCATTTAAGCGGTCTCGGGTAGGTTTTCGCTATATATTTTGAATATCCAACTGGCACTTTGGGCGCTCCGTAAACATAGAAGACAGGAAGTGTACCCAAATTCCTTTTAGTCACGTTTGTATCTACCTATTGACTAAATGTCTATCAAATATTAGAAAGATTGAGAGATCAGGGGGCTCTCACCATTACCCTGTGCCCTTTGTCCTAAAATTTTGACATTTTTCGACTGAAAAGTGACAATCTTAGCCCTCCGTAGATATGGAAGATGACGTTATTCTGGTAAATCCATCTAATACAACCTTTATATATACAGAGTCAATGATTTGGTTCAATTTTATGGACATTGAAAGACCCGGGAGGTCTCAACCTCATTTAAGCGGTCTCGGGTAGGTTTTCGCTATATATTTTGAATATCCAACTGGCACTTTGGGCGCTCCGTAAACATAGAAGACAGGAAGTGTACCCAAATTCCTTTTAGTCACGTTTGTATCTACCTATTGACTAAATGTCTATCAAATATTAGAAAGATTAAGAGATCAGGGGGCTCTCACCATTACCCTGTGCCCTTTGTCCTAAAATTTTGACATTTTTCGACTGAAAAGTGACAATCTTAGCCCTCCGTAGATATGGAAGATGACGTTATTCTGGTAAATCCATCTAATACAACCTTTATATATACAGAGTCAATGATTTGGTTCAATTTTATGGACATTGAAAGACCCGGGAGGTCTCAACCTCATTTAAGCGGTCTCGGGTAGGTTTTCGCTATATATTTTGAATATCCAACTGGCACTTTGGGCGCTCCGTAAACATAGAAGACAGGAAGTGTACCCAAATTCCTTTTAGTCACGTTTGTATCTACCTATTGACTAAATGTCTATCAAATATTAGAAAGATTGAGAGATCAGGGGGCTCTCACCATTACCCTGTGCCCTTTGTCCTAAAATTTTGACATTTTTCGACTGAAAAGTGACAATCTTAGCCCTCCGTAGATATGGAAGATGACGTTATTCTGGTAAATCCATCTAATACAACCTTTATATATACAGAGTCAATGATTTGGTTCAATTTTATGGACATTGAAAGACCCGGGAGGTCTCAACCTCATTTAAGCGGTCTCGGGTAGGTTTTCGCTATATATTTTGAATATCCAACTGGCACTTTGGGCGCTCCGTAAACATAGAAGACAGGAAGTGTACCCAAATTCCTTTTAGTCACGTTTGTATCTACCTATTGACTAAATGTCTATCAAATATTAGAAAGATTAAGAGATCAGGGGGCTCTCACCATTACCCTGTGCCCTTTGTCCTAAAATTTTGACATTTTTCGACTGAAAAGTGACAATCTTAGCCCTCCGTAGATATGGAAGATGACGTTATTCTGGTAAATCCATCTAATACAACCTTTATATATACAGAGTCAATGATTTGGTTCAATTTTATGGACATTGAAAGACCCGGGAGGTCTCAACCTCATTTAAGCGGTCTCGGGTAGGTTTTCGCTATATATTTTGAATATCCAACTGGCACTTTGGGCGCTCCGTAAACATAGAAGACAGGAAGTGTACCCAAATTCCTTTTAGTCACGTTTGTATCTACCTATTGACTAAATGTCTATCAAATATTAGAAAGATTGAGAGATCAGGGGGCTCTCACCATTACCCTGTGCCCTTTGTCCTAAAATTTTGACATTTTTCGACTGAAAAGTGACAATCTTAGCCCTCCGTAGATATGGAAGATGACGTTATTCTGGTAAATCCATCTAATACAACCTTTATATATACAGAGTCAATGATTTGGTTCAATTTTATGGACATTGAAAGACCCGGGAGGTCTCAACCTCATTTAAGCGGTCTCGGGTAGGTTTTCGCTATATATTTTGAATATCCAACTGGCACTTTGGGCGCTCCGTAAACATAGAAGACAGGAAGTGTACCCAAATTCCTTTTAGTCACGTTTGTATCTACCTATTGACTAAATGTCTATCAAATATTAGAAAGATTAAGAGATCAGGGGGCTCTCACCATTACCCTGTGCCCTTTGTCCTAAAATTTTGACATTTTTCGACTGAAAAGTGACAATCTTAGCCCTCCGTAGATATGGAAGATGACGTTATTCTGGTAAATCCATCTAATACAACCTTTATATATACAGAGTCAATGATTTGGTTCAATTTTATGGACATTGAAAGACCCGGGAGGTCTCAACCTCATTTAAGCGGTCTCGGGTAGGTTTTCGCTATATATTTTGAATATCCAACTGGCACTTTGGGCGCTCCGTAAACATAGAAGACAGGAAGTGTACCCAAATTCCTTTTAGTCACGTTTGTATCTACCTATTGACTAAATGTCTATCAAATATTAGAAAGATTGAGAGATCAGGGGGCTCTCACCATTACCCTGTGCCCTTTGTCCTAAAATTTTGACATTTTTCGACTGAAAAGTGACAATCTTAGCCCTCCGTAGATATGGAAGATGACGTTATTCTGGTAAATCCATCTAATACAACCTTTATATATACAGAGTCAATGATTTGGTTCAATTTTATGGACATTGAAAGACCCGGGAGGTCTCAACCTCATTTAAGCGGTCTCGGGTAGGTTTTCGCTATATATTTTGAATATCCAACTGGCACTTTGGGCGCTCCGTAAACATAGAAGACAGGAAGTGTACCCAAATTCCTTTTAGTCACGTTTGTATCTACCTATTGACTAAATGTCTATCAAATATTAGAAAGATTAAGAGATCAGGGGGCTCTCACCATTACCCTGTGCCCTTTGTCCTAAAATTTTGACATTTTTCGACTGAAAAGTGACAATCTTAGCCCTCCGTAGATATGGAAGATGACGTTATTCTGGTAAATCCATCTAATACAACCTTTATATATACAGAGTCAATGATTTGGTTCAATTTTATGGACATTGAAAGACCCGGGAGGTCTCAACCTCATTTAAGCGGTCTCGGGTAGGTTTTCGCTATATATTTTGAATATCCAACTGGCACTTTGGGCGCTCCGTAAACATAGAAGACAGGAAGTGTACCCAAATTCCTTTTAGTCACGTTTGTATCTACCTATTGACTAAATGTCTATCAAATATTAGAAAGATTGAGAGATCAGGGGGCTCTCACCATTACCCTGTGCCCTTTGTCCTAAAATTTTGACATTTTTCGACTGAAAAGTGACAATCTTAGCCCTCCGTAGATATGGAAGATGACGTTATTCTGGTAAATCCATCTAATACAACCTTTATATATACAGAGTCAATGATTTGGTTCAATTTTATGGACATTGAAAGACCCGGGAGGTCTCAACCTCATTTAAGCGGTCTCGGGTAGGTTTTCGCTATATATTTTGAATATCCAACTGGCACTTTGGGCGCTCCGTAAACATAGAAGACAGGAAGTGTACCCAAATTCCTTTTAGTCACGTTTGTATCTACCTATTGACTAAATGTCTATCAAATATTAGAAAGATTAAGAGATCAGGGGGCTCTCACCATTACCCTGTGCCCTTTGTCCTAAAATTTTGACATTTTTCGACTGAAAAGTGACAATCTTAGCCCTCCGTAGATATGGAAGATGACGTTATTCTGGTAAATCCATCTAATACAACCTTTATATATACAGAGTCAATGATTTGGTTCAATTTTATGGACATTGAAAGACCCGGGAGGTCTCAACCTCATTTAAGCGGTCTCGGGTAGGTTTTCGCTATATATTTTGAATATCCAACTGGCACTTTGGGCGCTCCGTAAACATAGAAGACAGGAAGTGTACCCAAATTCCTTTTAGTCACGTTTGTATCTACCTATTGACTAAATGTCTATCAAATATTAGAAAGATTGAGAGATCAGGGGGCTCTCACCATTACCCTGTGCCCTTTGTCCTAAAATTTTGACATTTTTCGACTGAAAAGTGACAATCTTAGCCCTCCGTAGATATGGAAGATGACGTTATTCTGGTAAATCCATCTAATACAACCTTTATATATACAGAGTCAATGATTTGGTTCAATTTTATGGACATTGAAAGACCCGGGAGGTCTCAACCTCATTTAAGCGGTCTCGGGTAGGTTTTCGCTATATATTTTGAATATCCAACTGGCACTTTGGGCGCTCCGTAAACATAGAAGACAGGAAGTGTACCCAAATTCCTTTTAGTCACGTTTGTATCTACCTATTGACTAAATGTCTATCAAATATTAGAAAGATTAAGAGATCAGGGGGCTCTCACCATTACCCTGTGCCCTTTGTCCTAAAATTTTGACATTTTTCGACTGAAAAGTGACAATCTTAGCCCTCCGTAGATATGGAAGATGACGTTATTCTGGTAAATCCATCTAATACAACCTTTATATATACAGAGTCAATGATTTGGTTCAATTTTATGGACATTGAAAGACCCGGGAGGTCTCAACCTCATTTAAGCGGTCTCGGGTAGGTTTTCGCTATATATTTTGAATATCCAACTGGCACTTTGGGCGCTCCGTAAACATAGAAGACAGGAAGTGTACCCAAATTCCTTTTAGTCACGTTTGTATCTACCTATTGACTAAATGTCTATCAAATATTAGAAAGATTGAGAGATCAGGGGGCTCTCACCATTACCCTGTGCCCTTTGTCCTAAAATTTTGACATTTTTCGACTGAAAAGTGACAATCTTAGCCCTCCGTAGATATGGAAGATGACGTTATTCTGGTAAATCCATCTAATACAACCTTTATATATACAGAGTCAATGATTTGGTTCAATTTTATGGACATTGAAAGACCCGGGAGGTCTCAACCTCATTTAAGCGGTCTCGGGTAGGTTTTCGCTATATATTTTGAATATCCAACTGGCACTTTGGGCGCTCCGTAAACATAGAAGACAGGAAGTGTACCCAAATTCCTTTTAGTCACGTTTGTATCTACCTATTGACTAAATGTCTATCAAATATTAGAAAGATTAAGAGATCAGGGGGCTCTCACCATTACCCTGTGCCCTTTGTCCTAAAATTTTGACATTTTTCGACTGAAAAGTGACAATCTTAGCCCTCCGTAGATATGGAAGATGACGTTATTCTGGTAAATCCATCTAATACAACCTTTATATATACAGAGTCAATGATTTGGTTCAATTTTATGGACATTGAAAGACCCGGGAGGTCTCAACCTCATTTAAGCGGTCTCGGGTAGGTTTTCGCTATATATTTTGAATATCCAACTGGCACTTTGGGCGCTCCGTAAACATAGAAGACAGGAAGTGTACCCAAATTCCTTTTAGTCACGTTTGTATCTACCTATTGACTAAATGTCTATCAAATATTAGAAAGATTGAGAGATCAGGGGGCTCTCACCATTACCCTGTGCCCTTTGTCCTAAAATTTTGACATTTTTCGACTGAAAAGTGACAATCTTAGCCCTCCGTAGATATGGAAGATGACGTTATTCTGGTAAATCCATCTAATACAACCTTTATATATACAGAGTCAATGATTTGGTTCAATTTTATGGACATTGAAAGACCCGGGAGGTCTCAACCTCATTTAAGCGGTCTCGGGTAGGTTTTCGCTATATATTTTGAATATCCAACTGGCACTTTGGGCGCTCCGTAAACATAGAAGACAGGAAGTGTACCCAAATTCCTTTTAGTCACGTTTGTATCTACCTATTGACTAAATGTCTATCAAATATTAGAAAGATTAAGAGATCAGGGGGCTCTCACCATTACCCTGTGCCCTTTGTCCTAAAATTTTGACATTTTTCGACTGAAAAGTGACAATCTTAGCCCTCCGTAGATATGGAAGATGACGTTATTCTGGTAAATCCATCTAATACAACCTTTATATATACAGAGTCAATGATTTGGTTCAATTTTATGGACATTGAAAGACCCGGGAGGTCTCAACCTCATTTAAGCGGTCTCGGGTAGGTTTTCGCTATATATTTTGAATATCCAACTGGCACTTTGGGCGCTCCGTAAACATAGAAGACAGGAAGTGTACCCAAATTCCTTTTAGTCACGTTTGTATCTACCTATTGACTAAATGTCTATCAAATATTAGAAAGATTGAGAGATCAGGGGGCTCTCACCATTACCCTGTGCCCTTTGTCCTAAAATTTTGACATTTTTCGACTGAAAAGTGACAATCTTAGCCCTCCGTAGATATGGAAGATGACGTTATTCTGGTAAATCCATCTAATACAACCTTTATATATACAGAGTCAATGATTTGGTTCAATTTTATGGACATTGAAAGACCCGGGAGGTCTCAACCTCATTTAAGCGGTCTCGGGTAGGTTTTCGCTATATATTTTGAATATCCAACTGGCACTTTGGGCGCTCCGTAAACATAGAAGACAGGAAGTGTACCCAAATTCCTTTTAGTCACGTTTGTATCTACCTATTGACTAAATGTCTATCAAATATTAGAAAGATTAAGAGATCAGGGGGCTCTCACCATTACCCTGTGCCCTTTGTCCTAAAATTTTGACATTTTTCGACTGAAAAGTGACAATCTTAGCCCTCCGTAGATATGGAAGATGACGTTATTCTGGTAAATCCATCTAATACAACCTTTATATATACAGAGTCAATGATTTGGTTCAATTTTATGGACATTGAAAGACCCGGGAGGTCTCAACCTCATTTAAGCGGTCTCGGGTAGGTTTTCGCTATATATTTTGAATATCCAACTGGCACTTTGGGCGCTCCGTAAACATAGAAGACAGGAAGTGTACCCAAATTCCTTTTAGTCACGTTTGTATCTACCTATTGACTAAATGTCTATCAAATATTAGAAAGATTGAGAGATCAGGGGGCTCTCACCATTACCCTGTGCCCTTTGTCCTAAAATTTTGACATTTTTCGACTGAAAAGTGACAATCTTAGCCCTCCGTAGATATGGAAGATGACGTTATTCTGGTAAATCCATCTAATACAACCTTTATATATACAGAGTCAATGATTTGGTTCAATTTTATGGACATTGAAAGACCCGGGAGGTCTCAACCTCATTTAAGCGGTCTCGGGTAGGTTTTCGCTATATATTTTGAATATCCAACTGGCACTTTGGGCGCTCCGTAAACATAGAAGACAGGAAGTGTACCCAAATTCCTTTTAGTCACGTTTGTATCTACCTATTGACTAAATGTCTATCAAATATTAGAAAGATTAAGAGATCAGGGGGCTCTCACCATTACCCTGTGCCCTTTGTCCTAAAATTTTGACATTTTTCGACTGAAAAGTGACAATCTTAGCCCTCCGTAGATATGGAAGATGACGTTATTCTGGTAAATCCATCTAATACAACCTTTATATATACAGAGTCAATGATTTGGTTCAATTTTATGGACATTGAAAGACCCGGGAGGTCTCAACCTCATTTAAGCGGTCTCGGGTAGGTTTTCGCTATATATTTTGAATATCCAACTGGCACTTTGGGCGCTCCGTAAACATAGAAGACAGGAAGTGTACCCAAATTCCTTTTAGTCACGTTTGTATCTACCTATTGACTAAATGTCTATCAAATATTAGAAAGATTGAGAGATCAGGGGGCTCTCACCATTACCCTGTGCCCTTTGTCCTAAAATTTTGACATTTTTCGACTGAAAAGTGACAATCTTAGCCCTCCGTAGATATGGAAGATGACGTTATTCTGGTAAATCCATCTAATACAACCTTTATATATACAGAGTCAATGATTTGGTTCAATTTTATGGACATTGAAAGACCCGGGAGGTCTCAACCTCATTTAAGCGGTCTCGGGTAGGTTTTCGCTATATATTTTGAATATCCAACTGGCACTTTGGGCGCTCCGTAAACATAGAAGACAGGAAGTGTACCCAAATTCCTTTTAGTCACGTTTGTATCTACCTATTGACTAAATGTCTATCAAATATTAGAAAGATTAAGAGATCAGGGGGCTCTCACCATTACCCTGTGCCCTTTGTCCTAAAATTTTGACATTTTTCGACTGAAAAGTGACAATCTTAGCCCTCCGTAGATATGGAAGATGACGTTATTCTGGTAAATCCATCTAATACAACCTTTATATATACAGAGTCAATGATTTGGTTCAATTTTATGGACATTGAAAGACCCGGGAGGTCTCAACCTCATTTAAGCGGTCTCGGGTAGGTTTTCGCTATATATTTTGAATATCCAACTGGCACTTTGGGCGCTCCGTAAACATAGAAGACAGGAAGTGTACCCAAATTCCTTTTAGTCACGTTTGTATCTACCTATTGACTAAATGTCTATCAAATATTAGAAAGATTGAGAGATCAGGGGGCTCTCACCATTACCCTGTGCCCTTTGTCCTAAAATTTTGACATTTTTCGACTGAAAAGTGACAATCTTAGCCCTCCGTAGATATGGAAGATGACGTTATTCTGGTAAATCCATCTAATACAACCTTTATATATACAGAGTCAATGATTTGGTTCAATTTTATGGACATTGAAAGACCCGGGAGGTCTCAACCTCATTTAAGCGGTCTCGGGTAGGTTTTCGCTATATATTTTGAATATCCAACTGGCACTTTGGGCGCTCCGTAAACATAGAAGACAGGAAGTGTACCCAAATTCCTTTTAGTCACGTTTGTATCTACCTATTGACTAAATGTCTATCAAATATTAGAAAGATTAAGAGATCAGGGGGCTCTCACCATTACCCTGTGCCCTTTGTCCTAAAATTTTGACATTTTTCGACTGAAAAGTGACAATCTTAGCCCTCCGTAGATATGGAAGATGACGTTATTCTGGTAAATCCATCTAATACAACCTTTATATATACAGAGTCAATGATTTGGTTCAATTTTATGGACATTGAAAGACCCGGGAGGTCTCAACCTCATTTAAGCGGTCTCGGGTAGGTTTTCGCTATATATTTTGAATATCCAACTGGCACTTTGGGCGCTCCGTAAACATAGAAGACAGGAAGTGTACCCAAATTCCTTTTAGTCACGTTTGTATCTACCTATTGACTAAATGTCTATCAAATATTAGAAAGATTGAGAGATCAGGGGGCTCTCACCATTACCCTGTGCCCTTTGTCCTAAAATTTTGACATTTTTCGACTGAAAAGTGACAATCTTAGCCCTCCGTAGATATGGAAGATGACGTTATTCTGGTAAATCCATCTAATACAACCTTTATATATACAGAGTCAATGATTTGGTTCAATTTTATGGACATTGAAAGACCCGGGAGGTCTCAACCTCATTTAAGCGGTCTCGGGTAGGTTTTCGCTATATATTTTGAATATCCAACTGGCACTTTGGGCGCTCCGTAAACATAGAAGACAGGAAGTGTACCCAAATTCCTTTTAGTCACGTTTGTATCTACCTATTGACTAAATGTCTATCAAATATTAGAAAGATTAAGAGATCAGGGGGCTCTCACCATTACCCTGTGCCCTTTGTCCTAAAATTTTGACATTTTTCGACTGAAAAGTGACAATCTTAGCCCTCCGTAGATATGGAAGATGACGTTATTCTGGTAAATCCATCTAATACAACCTTTATATATACAGAGTCAATGATTTGGTTCAATTTTATGGACATTGAAAGACCCGGGAGGTCTCAACCTCATTTAAGCGGTCTCGGGTAGGTTTTCGCTATATATTTTGAATATCCAACTGGCACTTTGGGCGCTCCGTAAACATAGAAGACAGGAAGTGTACCCAAATTCCTTTTAGTCACGTTTGTATCTACCTATTGACTAAATGTCTATCAAATATTAGAAAGATTGAGAGATCAGGGGGCTCTCACCATTACCCTGTGCCCTTTGTCCTAAAATTTTGACATTTTTCGACTGAAAAGTGACAATCTTAGCCCTCCGTAGATATGGAAGATGACGTTATTCTGGTAAATCCATCTAATACAACCTTTATATATACAGAGTCAATGATTTGGTTCAATTTTATGGACATTGAAAGACCCGGGAGGTCTCAACCTCATTTAAGCGGTCTCGGGTAGGTTTTCGCTATATATTTTGAATATCCAACTGGCACTTTGGGCGCTCCGTAAACATAGAAGACAGGAAGTGTACCCAAATTCCTTTTAGTCACGTTTGTATCTACCTATTGACTAAATGTCTATCAAATATTAGAAAGATTAAGAGATCAGGGGGCTCTCACCATTACCCTGTGCCCTTTGTCCTAAAATTTTGACATTTTTCGACTGAAAAGTGACAATCTTAGCCCTCCGTAGATATGGAAGATGACGTTATTCTGGTAAATCCATCTAATACAACCTTTATATATACAGAGTCAATGATTTGGTTCAATTTTATGGACATTGAAAGACCCGGGAGGTCTCAACCTCATTTAAGCGGTCTCGGGTAGGTTTTCGCTATATATTTTGAATATCCAACTGGCACTTTGGGCGCTCCGTAAACATAGAAGACAGGAAGTGTACCCAAATTCCTTTTAGTCACGTTTGTATCTACCTATTGACTAAATGTCTATCAAATATTAGAAAGATTGAGAGATCAGGGGGCTCTCACCATTACCCTGTGCCCTTTGTCCTAAAATTTTGACATTTTTCGAATGATTTGTTTTTGTTTTTTTGGCTTTCCATATATATTTCTATTTATAGTTATAAATATTTCTAGACTTAAGGATTTTTCTTTTTGTCATAAGAAATATTATACACAAAAGTACATCTTTTAAGTCGTTTTATTGACAAAACTATATATTACATATAGACAAATATGTAACATGAAAAAGGGTTTATATTCGAGGACAACGAGAAATTACGACGATAAATTACGACAGCTCTAAAAGGTCATTTAACGATTTCCTACGTATTTTTATTTTATCAGTCTTTTTAAATATGAAAATCATGCTTTTTATGTTATCAAGTATTTAATTTTCTTATAATTTTTTTCACTAAATTTTGAATATCAAACCGGCTGCTAGCAGCCGATTGGATATTGAATATCGAATAACGAATAACGAACCGGCTGCTAACTTCACATACATTGATGTTTTTTAATTAAAATTCAAATAAAAAAAAATATGTACAGCCCGTAACAGAGAAGTGATCGAATTGATGTTTCTTTACCGTCAAAATTAGCTACGTTATCGACAAACTTAATTGAGTAGTGACCGAACTATTGATACTTTAACGTTAAACGATTGAGAATGCTGACAAACTTTCATGTGTCGATAATCAAGTTTAATACCGATAATATTGAAAATAATTCTAATAATATGAAACAAAATATGTCCATGCACAATTTCGATTGGGCGAAAAGTAGTCATTTCTTCAAAGTCAGAACAGAAAAAAAAGATTTATGGAAGGACATCTTGATAGTATTATTTCCTTTACAATTTTACCAAAAACTAAAAGAAATATACTGGTAAACAATTAAAAAGGTGTTTGATAGGAATGAAGTCCTTTATTTTTTCGGACTACAATGTGTACTGTACGTGTGATGGATTAAAATTCAATCAATAATTTTGAAATGTTTTCTCATATGTATACACAAAAAGGAGGACTGGTATTTGTTCTTCTGTTAGAATATGTCTTCGTCCGTTTCACATGCCAAACTTTTTTCTATTATAGTTTAAACGGGAAATTTTTGTTGAGAATTTTTTTTAATATGACAAAATAACGAGCAAAACTATTTCTTGCAATGGCACACACAGAGAATATTTTTTTTAGTAAAAATCGGTAAAAAAAAATTCTCCAAAATATACCATGGCCAGGACCTGACAGTTTTTAGCAGAGTACAAATGAAAATCGTCCGGAAAACTGCGCTTGCTGTCATTTTGAGGGATCATGCAACATTTCATCTATTACCCATAAACAACATAGGTTATCAATTACTAAAAAAAGTTCTAAAAGATAATTTCAAATCAGAGTAAACATATAAACTTCCTTATATACAGTCGAATTTGTCTAATGGTTACACAAAGCTGGTTCTTAAAACGTTTGTATCAGGGAAAACGTTTTTCTTTTACTTTTAAAACATGTAGGGGAAACGGATTTCATAACCATTCACATATAATATTCCGTATTTCTGACTTATGTTCGATAACGTAAATTATACGACTTTTTTTTATGACTACGTGAACTTGTGCCATTTATTTTTGCTGGTCTTTAGGAAGACAATTTACAATTGTGCAGTGAACGGAGGCACTTATACATAACATATATGATCATTGTTGAAGGCCGTACGGTGACCTATAGATGTTAATGTTTGTGTAATTTTGGTCTTTTGTGGATAGTTGTCTCATTGTCAATCATACCACATCTTCTTTTTTATATATTATAATTCTGTTTGGAAACAAATTAAAATAAATTCCCAATATATAAATATACATGTATGTATATACATGTATTATATGTCGTGTACATGATTGGATTTTGTAGATATAACTACCGCAAAGTATCATGGATTTCGAGGCTTTCTATTCAAGGTTTTGAATTCTACCCTTGTTGAAAACCGGTGAAGACCTCTACAGTTCCTTAAAACATCATTTTTTTTTGTAAATTGAGTGCCGTCTCCCTGAACATGCTAACACTTAAGTCATGTCTTTTCATTTTCATATTTTATTCCCTGTTTGTCTCTGTTGTCTTGATTGTTTGAACGATTAGTGGTATCTTACAATATTTACGAAAACTTTCTGAGAATTATGAATATTTCTTCTCTGTTAGATATGGATCATTACCAATGATAAAATGAAATGCCGTACATCACATCTTATAGAGGTTTAAATTTCAAATATTCGTCAATAACTTAAGATATAGAGCAATTTTGTCTTCAACATTCCAAATGTAAAAGCTAGGGTACATTTGTATTTTTTACTTCGATTTGAAGGAAATTTATTTCAGTTTTTTCTGTGACAAAGTACAAGCATGTCGGTATTGCAACAATGTATGATTGACATAATCCCGGGGACATAATAAACAGATAGGTATGAAAAGGAAAAGATATAGGATATTCTGTATCAGACGAAAGAAAAACTATTACAGTGTTGAATCCCATAAATATTCACAGTGCAAGCAGTATATAATATCTACATTGAGCAAATCGATGAGGTCATGTTTATTGTAGAAACGATGGATGCGACCCCGATATTAAATTGATAAAGATTTTATCGAGGTTGCACCAACTGTTTCTACAGCTAAGATCAGTTACATGTAACATGATCTCGTCCATTCGCACGACGAAGCCATTGTTTATCACAGAACACACATTCTAGATTGTGAATTTTTGTTTCCGTCAGTTCGAAAGATCATTTCAACTCCTTTGTATTTCATAATATGTGTCATGAACAAAGACATATGTTCGATTGAATAATGATTTCCTCGTAACAGATGATAGCAATTTCGGAGATCCCGTATTTGATCCTTTATCGTTAAAATGAAAATGACAATGACAGAGGATGATTAAAAAAAATGTTTTACTGTGTTAAAAAAACTTCAACTTTAACAATGAACACTTACACGTTGGACATGAAATATTTTGTCGATGAAGAAAATTAAATTATGTCACTTCTGAAATAAGTTTGTCGATAACGTAACTTATTCTGACGGTAAAGAAACGCGAATTCGATCACTTCTCTGTTACGGGCTGTATATATAAAAAAAAAGTCATATTCTGTAATTTGGTTTTATATAATAATTGCAAGAAATGTTTGAAATGTTTATCTGTGAAAGATATTGATACATACTATAATAGACTCACTATCTTTCGCAATTTAATCAAAGTAAATCCTTAAGTTTTAAAGTAGATGAACGTTTAGAAAATTAATACCATCATATAAAAAAGAAGATGTGGTATGTTGCCAATGAGAAAATTATCCACCAAAGACCAAAATGACACAACCATTAACAACTATAGGTCACCGTACGGCCTTCAACAATGAGCAAAGCCCATTCCGCATAGTCAGCTATAAAAGGCCTGATAAGACAATGTAAACAATTCAAACAAAAAAATTACCGGCCTTATTTATGTAAAAAAATGAACGAAATACTAATATGTAACACATACACAAACGACAACCACTGAATTTACAGGCTCCTGTGACTTGGGACAGGCACATACATAAATAATGTGGCGGGGTTAAACATGCAAGTGAATGATAAAAGTCTTTCATTAACTTCGAAATACATCTAATGTCTATCAGAGCACTAATTAAAGTTAATGACTTTTTTACATATTTTCAAACATGAGATAAAACATGTATATCTATGCAACTGATCGAATGTTCGAGTTTAAAAGCGTTGGTGTTAATGTCTTAATTGTTTGTATGTCTCATTGTCTATGCTGTGTTATATCTGCTGTCTGCTGTCTGTTGGAATTGCAGATCTTAATTTACTTTATCACATAGTCGCTTTTGATTCTTTTTTAGCCTTGACGTGAAAGCTTTGCTTGAAGACAATAATGTTTAACTTGGAAAGGAAGTGTCAAGTTTTTATCAGTAAGAATTCATTATTGATTTCGTCTTGGATTTTCATACTTAATGATTTGAAATCGGGTATATTATCTACAGACTAGAATTTACGAATTTATAAACCAGGAGAGCATACTAATAGAAACACCTTTTATAACTTTACATTTCTACCAAGTTCTTGCTTTACATCGTTGTGCGACTAGTCGCCTCGTTATGCTTTTCATTATCGTGGAAATCTTTTTTTTTAATTTTTATATATGGAAGGCAGTCATGCTCATTAGTAGTTTAGTTGACCTAAAGGAATCATGACACCTAATGTCAGTTGTTTGCGGATTCATTTTCTGGGTCAACTCTTAACCGGAGAGCCAAAGTAAAGTACAAATGGAGCAACATCAAAACCAACTTAAATAAATAAAAGTTAAGCTTTGGTGAATTAATTGATATCTATTTAAAGTAACAATCTATCAATTTGTAAACGCAATTACGCACCATGCCAGTACCAATGTAGAGACTTCTTGGTGAATGATACCATCAGAGACCATCAGCTCATTAACATTCATGTCATCGTTTTAAGGTTTTTTTCAAGCATGCATAATTTTTCTACGTTTGGAGTACTTTTAAATACCTGGTTACGTAAGATCTAATTTTTTTGAATTTTAAAGTAAACAAGGAAAGCCACATACCAATGATATATAATGGCACCTTTGCATGAGGTGGTTAAAACTTAAGTTTTCATAAATAATATTCAAATTCATCGACAAAAAATAATAACAGAATTTAAAAACTTATAATAAATCCCGCAATAACCGAATCTGTATTTGACGGATTATGTCGTTCGGAACTTATATTCATCCATCGGAAGTATATACCTCACAGTAGTAAATCAAAATCAAATATTCCGAATGCCTTGTATAGCAAGAAAACATCTGGTTTTATAATTAAAAGAAACGCTCAGTCGGTGAAAGCAAATGTGATATTGTCCCTTTGGTAGCAATTAAAGGAATTTGATGTTGATATTCAAAGCAACAGAACTTTCACAAATGACATAGTGTCCATGTATACTATATCATATTTGAAGTTTTGAAGGAGTGTTTGTTTGTTTGCTTGGGTTTTTTTTTTTAATCATTTAAAGCAATTTAAAATTAATGAACGTGATACTGCATGAAAAAAAACCAACATTTAGTTACTTCTTAAAAATAAAGATCAAAATTTAACCAGCCATAGATACGTGTTCTGTAAAATGTAACCAAAGTCATGACTTTAACTAACGGTGGAAATTCTTACCTTTTTATGTCAGTAAATGTCTTGAGGGAACCGATTTACAAAGGTTGAAATTAATACTAGTAGTTGTTTTTTTTTTGGTAATATAACTCTGTTTTCATTTCAAACTTTGTAAATCGGGTGCAACAGGAACCCTACAAAAGCAGGGGGTGATCTCATTTGCTGAAGGAGGGTAAGCAGCCCTGTTCCACATGTGGCACTCGTCGTATGGTCATGTTAGAACAAACCCGATAATAAGTCTACATCGGTAGTTCACATTCGGAAAAGGTCTTAATAAAAATAACTGTTCAAGACTCGAACGGAGTTAAACAAAGCTTTACATAATGGACAGGTTCTTGAAGGACTAGTATATAAATTTCTAGATACAGTCTGACATTTCAGTCGTTGTGTTGTTGTCGCGTTACTCCTGATCGTCGTTTTTACATATGCGCATTGCTTTTGTCGTACTTGTTTTTCGTACTTAAGAAACAAACTTGAGATTTTACACGCTCTATTTTTTTACTTGATCCTCTAAACAATATATACGATGAAATGTTTTAAACCATGAAATTAGCACGACGAAAGTACATTGAAATAACATGCATCTTAGTTAGAATATTAGCACTGGGATCGTTCTAAATATATTGTTAAAATCAAATCAATCGTGAATATGTTCTACTTAATTCAAGAAATACATTGAAAAATCGGATAACATGCTGTTAAAGCATGCTTTCTTCTGCTCATTTTCTTGTGATCTTAGGTAATAACATTACAATTGCCATTTTGTTACACTTTGATTATAGAGTAATGCTTATTTCTGAGCAACGAAGGATAAACATTGATCTAACTGTTATATTTTAAAGAATTTTCACACGGAATAAATAATTTAATTTGTTTTAGATACATGCTTTATAGTCATTGGCAATTTGAAGGATTTACATGTTGCTTGTCTTGAACATTATATCAAAGTTACATTTAGCTCTATCAAAAAAGAGTTTTGTGTCTTCGACTTAAATGATTTTTCAAATATGTACGGAAAATTTTCAGCTTTTCTATTCTGGATGTATGGGGTTTTTGACATTCTTTTTCAAACTGAATAATTACCTGAAATGGTATCAGAGAGTCTACTTGACGCAAATGGCAATAATTATTATACTATATATTTTATGATCGGAAATTCCACCGTGTGCAATGTACATCTATAAAAATATAAATCGAATCCGACTTTTGGTATACTCAAGATCTATTGGAAACATGTGTTTTTCCATAATCAAAATCATATCTAAATGGACAGGGTACGATAAGCATCAGAGAATGCCCCATAATTTCCGTTTAAATTCAAAGTGACATGCCATAAATTCAAATACTATATTTCTAAAGTTTAAAATCTATATTTTTGTAATCCAAATGTTTAGCTTGAAATTCTGAATTTCCGTCCCCTTCCAGTTTATTAAGTTTACAACTGATAATTAAAAGTTACGATATAGTTATTGACCAAGCGAGTCAGTATGAATCATTTAATCTGCACGGCACGGGAGACCCTAATTAACCCGACCGACATAGGAGACGGGTTAAAGGATCATCCCGACCGTGCAAATTAAATGAATCATGCAAACGTGTAGCTATTGGATTAGCTAACACATGACACCATCGATTTGCATGAACATTTTGGAAAGTATTCCGCAATTAATTAATTAGGAAAGTTTCTTGTAGAGAAAAAAAGGGGGAAAATTTATTATTTGGAGAATTGCGATTTAATGATTAAATCATTTTATCGTTTCGGTTTAATTAATTTACAATATTTGTATAAAGAAGTGACGATTTAGAAATTGGCATATTGTGTAGACGCCTATTGTTGTACTATACTATATGTTGCCCTCTAGATGTCCTTAGTTTGATTTTGCCGTTTGATTGCTGTCTTATTGACGTATAAACTACATCTACAACAGTTTTAGTTCCGTTTAGTGTACTTTTAATTCGGTGTATGAAATATATACATAATACAACTTTTTATCTATCAGGAAAATGAGTCTTATTAAATATCTTGTGTGAAAAATATAGAGAACATTGAAAAAAGCTCACTTTTCAGAGAAAGAAAGCTATATTCTTTATGACATTTTCCCGAATAGACAATTGGTTATATTATGTCGCGAGTAAACTGACAATAATAATACTATTGACATAAACAATATATATATATATATTGACACTGGATTACATCGTCCAATATTTATATTCTTACAAATCTGATTAAATTGATACTACATACTGTAAATAATAAGTTACAGGCGGATTAGATTTGTTAATAATTGCTTTATATTAGTACGGATACAAATATTTATTCTAAATTGCCAATATTCAATAAATTGGAATTGTTTATTGCACCTTTTGTCAAAGGCTAATATCTCAGCCAGTTAATTGGACATCAAATATTGGACTGAGCACAGAAGTTGCTATATTTGACGCCTTTCTATAGGACTTCTAGACAATAATGGTATACAAACAACCGGAAAGTTTACATTGAAACGAAACCACCCACGGGCTAAAAGACAATTTTGTTGATTAGTTTCAAAAATAAAACTTCTTCTTTTGATACATTTTGCAATATTTCAATTACTACTGAACAAACATGTCATACATCGGTCTGTTCAAATAGTCTACAAGATAATTTATCAATGCTGAATTGAAAGACAAATGGTTTTTGGAAAATAAACAGATATATGCTAAATAAATGTTTCCTTTAAATCAATTCTTGTACATTTAGACTTATTCTGAAGTTGAATTTATCTCAGATTCGAAAACATCCGATTTCCGTCTTTTTTAAATGATTTAGTCGCGGTATAAATTTTACACGCGGCGGTCGCTTTGTATAGGATTAAAGTTACTTGTCATTTTCCGCGTATGTCTGTCGTCTGCAACATATAGTTGAGAATGATTAGTGCGAGCGAAAAAAAACTTGTTTCCTAAGATGCGTTTTTGCGCTAGTTTGTATGATTTCTGCCTTAACGTGTATTTGATTGATTGAAAAATAATAATATCGTTCTATATTTGCTTTATTTTTAGCTATAACTACGAAAAAACACTTGTACAAGAGATTTATATCTTCTAAGTACCAATATTTATATAATAATCATATTTGCTTTGTATTTTTAATCTATGCGATTTTACGGATTTCAGACAATGCACAAAAAGCCTACTGACTAAAAGCAACATAAGTGTGTTGATATTTTGATGACTGTGTTTAAGAAGAGTCAGGTAAACGGACTAAAGCAAGGACAGATACAAATAAAAAGAAGAAAATTCTTCTATATGAATTGATTGACCAATTGTACAAAAATATTTAAATAAAAAAATGAACACTTTCCCTTCAATACAAATTGAGATATTGTTCACTACAGTAGTCATAATCATAAGTGATAAAAAGGCCTCGGTGTTCAAGCGGTTGAAGTAGTTGAAGCATTATAAGTCTTTATAGCTGCTGTTCACTGCGATGGTGAGTTCAAACCCCACACGTGATAGCGACTCTACTTTTTATTGACAAGCATTGTCAGTTTTCCTGCCGAAGATCGTTACTTTAATAAAAACTAGACACCACTAAACAGTCAATCAAAATTCCGCCGATAGTTGCGTTAAACACCTAAAACTCATAAGTGACAAACACTTCATGGGTTACGGAAAGAAATCATAAACCTTCTCTAACTAAATGATACGTAATCACCTTGAATTTCTAATAACGGACTTTAACGTAGGAAACACGACAGGTGCCATTAACTGATGACTTAATTAAGTGGCCGCGTGTTGACTTAATCTTTAAACTTCTATGTAGTGTATGACGGACAGCTCTATTTTTTGTTTCGTCGGAAAGCCAGCAGCAATCGCTTCTGTACCTACACGATTATCAACATACTCTTCCTCATTTTTTTGTTGACAAATTTAGAAAATAATGTTCCAATCCCACCCCTCCCTTCACCTTGGATAGTTTAACTTCTGTGATTTTAACTGTTTAAGTGTGCCTTTCATTATTCAGTAATTATAAATCATTGTTTTTTTCAAATTTTGCGACTAGAACGCAATGTTTTTATGAAGTGTTATTTTTCGTTTAACAATATATTGTATGTTCTTTCTATGCAAAACAAAAAGGATTTGTTTTCGTATCCAACAAAATGAAAATGCATATATTACACCAGTGCAAGTTCTAAGGTTATACATGATTTGTGTGACCATGTTACTGATGACTTTATTTTGCTTATCACTATGGGTAATCGTTAAAGCTATTGAATTCTTTGTTTAGTTTTCTTTTTCTGATATCAAGTACATCAACTATTTTGATATCAAACCCGAAACTCAAATCAAACTATCGTAAAACCAGCAGCTATAGGACGTAAGTACTAAACAGAGACTTCAAATCTAAGATGACTGATTCAAATAAGTTCTGACGAACTCTGTATAATGATGAAAAATGTAGATAAACACTTTTTCACCTGTAGATATTTAATAAAATATGGTATTTTAAACTCACCCTTTACTGTTTTAATATCAATAAAGCAATAAGGTATAGAAATAATCTTCACATTTCTTTTGTAATTACTTCATATTTTTGTTTGTTAACTTATTGATCAATCAGATAATTTTCATTATTGTTCAAACATTGAATTGTTAAATCCAATATCCACAAAAACGTTTTGGCCACGAGCATCACTGAAGAGACATGTATTATCGAAATGCGTATCTGGTGCAGGAAAATTGGTACCGTTAATGTTATTATTAGGCTTTTAAAAACAAAAAAATATTCGAGCGTCACTGAATAGTCTTTTGTAGACTGAACGCGCGTCTGGCGCAAACACATATTTCAATCTCTTCTGTCAGAATAAAATCAACGGTACCAATTTTGTTGCACCAGATGCGCATTTCGACAATACATGTCTCTTCAGTGATGCTCGTGGCCAAAATATTTGAAATCCAAAGCATATATAAAAGATGAAGAGCTATAATCCAAAAGGTCCAAAAAGTATAGCCAAATTCGTGAAAGGAATCAGAGCTTTGCATGAGGGAGATACATTCCTTAATTTATAATAATTTCTAATATTTTGTAACAGCAAATTTTAATAACACAAAAAATCAGAACATGCCTGTCCAAAGATGTATATTTAAGTACAAAACATACGGAAATAACTTTCTTACAAAGCCACGAAGACGAAAGGCTGGTTTGTCAAGCTCCAGACATTAGCCCCCCAGATAATGAATTCCCTATCAAGGTCCTCAACAAAAGACCAGGGACAAAGGACTCACGTAAGTTACCCTCGTCCCGGACAAAGGAATCCCATATCAAGTTCTACAGAAAAAAGGCACAAATTCAATATATAAGATGAATTGACTATATATCTAAAAAAACAAAACAAGTCAGATCTTATATAGCTGTTGTCGATTTTACGTTAATGTTTCAAATGATACGTCAATATCATCATAATGCTGAGTAATAGTTTCGATTAAGACAAGAATCATTTCAACATACAAATCATTTACTGCAACATGTATATCGGTAACAGAGCAATTACCAAAAGCTATTTGAACTATTCTAAACTGTAAAATTTACAACAATGAATTAACAGAACATTTATGATATTACTTCTTGTAAAGGCTTTTGAAAAACGTTGTTATATGAATTATCTCAAGGGAAGCACTCGATCTATATAGTGAAAAACAAATTACAAAGCCGCCTCTGGCATTCTCAACCAAGCTTCAGTCCAATTTTTATGAATGTCAATAATTTCTATAAACAAAGTGTCTGCTACAAAAAGGTATATCACAAACGAACATGAATAATAAATTGTTAATAATGAAAACAAGACTTTATTTTGTTCTGTAAATGCTGGTATTAGCAAAGGTTCTTAGAAAAGTAACATCACAAAGGTATAAAATAAACTCCTAATAGATACCTGGACTAAATTTTGTATATACGCCAGACGCGCGTTCAGTCTACAAAAGAATCATCAGTGAAGCTCGAATAAAAAAAAGGGCCAAATAAAGTACGAAGTTGAAGAGCATTGAGGACCAAATTCCTATAATGTATATCATAAAAAATGCAATAAATAAATAATGTATATATGTATCTAATGTAATTTTCTTTGGTGGATTTTATAAATACGACAATTAGAATAAAGTCCGACAATTGTTCTGAAACCATTCTGTTCATACATACATCAATCATGACAAAAAGTTTATCATACACATTTAACCCATTCAAACCCCACCCATTTCTTCCGTTAAAAAAATCTTTTCAGTAAAAGAATGCTAACTGTTATAACGGTTTAACCGGGTTTAATCCACCCTATTCTACATAACGAAATGAATGTAAAGAGTCAGGAATATGACAGTTGACTGTGTTTCATTCATTTGATGTATTTGAGCTTTTGATTTTGATTTTTGTCATTTGATAAGCGACTTTTCGTTTAGAATTTTCCTTGGAGATTGGTATTTTTGTTAAGTTACTTTTATGATAAATGAAACGAGCCAGTTTCTAGTAATTACAATGTTAGGGAAACTATTGAACTAATGCATGCATGAATATTTAAGTCATCTGTGCACGTTGTGTTTACATTTATTACAAATCCATATTTTTTATAAAATCGGCAAAAAATATTTAATTCTGAGATTTTTGATTGTAAACTGTAGCTGTTAAATAACTTTCGGGTTTTGTTACCGAAGTTTACAATTTTTTAATTAAACTTTGTCTTCAAAAATGTTTAATGAATTGGTGTATTGATTATTTTCTGGTAGAATTGCTTAATAATATGATCGTACTTCTACGTGTGTTTATTTTTTTCTTTCGTTACGGATTTTCGATCCCACGTGTTCGTGGTTGCCGATTAAAAAAAAAAATTAAGTCATCGTTAAGAGTACATGAACACAATTATTCAGTAGCAGTATATTTCTGAATTGTTTTTATAAAAATATACTTTTGAAAAAATGTACAAATGTTTTAACATCATACTTAGCCAGTGGCCCATTGAAAAATATATAAAACATATTCAATTGTTTTGTTATGTTTCAAATGAATTAACAAGTTAAAATAATTTGTTGAAATTAATTTATGCCGTCCTCCACTTTACAGCAACATTATGAATATATTTCTATAAACAGTAAAAGGAGCACTCTATCTCGTTTTATATAGAATACAGAAAAAAAATCTTCTTTGAAGCTATAAATTAGCGAAATCTTGGTAATACTTAACAATATCAGAAAAAAGTTAAATCACAAAAATACCGAACTCAGAGGAAAAACCAAAACGAAAAGTCCCTTATCAAATGGCAAAATCAAAAGCTCAAACATATCAAGCGAATGGATAACAACGTTCATATTACTGAATTGGTATAGGCAATTTTTGGGGGTAGAACATAGTGGATTTAACAATTCAATGTTTGAACAATAATGGAAATTATCTGATTGATCAATAAGTTAACAAACAAAAATATGAAGAAATTACAAAAGAAATGTGAAGATTATTTCTACGCATTATTGCTTATTGATATTAAAACAGTAGAAAAAATATTTTAATAAAGTACGACGTTGAAGAGCAGAGAGGACCAACTATTCCATAAAGTTTTGCCACATATAGCTATGGTGTCTATTCCTGAGGTAGAAAAGCCTTAGTATTTCAAAAATTCAATGTTATGTAAAAAGTTGTTTTTAAGTATGAATGACCATATCAATGATAATTCATGTCAGCACAAAAGCGCCGACTAGTGGGCTGGTGAGACCCTCGGGGAACTTAAACTCCACCTGCATTGGCATCGACCCAGTGGTTGTAATTAAACTCATCATAGATAACAGAATTGAAATTTTGTATTTTCGCCAGACGCGCGTTTCGACTACAAAAGACTCATAAGTGACGCTCAAAAGACATTAGTTGCAAAGTAAACGTTTATTATGTATAGCTTTGATTATAATAAGAAATGTACATTTCTGAGATAAGACAAACTTGATGTTTCGACAAAAAATTTTGCTGCAATAGGTGAGAAACGTGGAAAAGAAATAACTTGCAGGCAATTATATGGCTATAAAATTCTTTTTTTACTGTTTGATAACAATTAAAGATACAATACAAATGCGGGACACACTCTAGCAACCACTCTGTGGTAAATTGTATGCATTGTAAACACCAACAGAAAAATAGATTTTTGTTAGTTTTTTTGTGAATATTGTTATACAAATGCAACTATGAATCAGTGGTCTTTAATTGTTGTAAATATTATATCTTTACATGTGCAAGCTCATTGACACCATTAACAGAGGTCTTTGTCTCACCACAGAATAACATTTTCAACGATGTCGATACACTTCCCCACAATGTATGATTACCTCCATATCCGACTGAATCCAGATATGAGTTAATTTAAAAAAAAAATTATAACACCAACGTTCAATTCCCGGAAGTAAGAATTGCTGCGTTGATATATTTTGATACAAGCCGAGCTGTAACAAGGAATAATAAGATTATGGTAAATAGCTGTGTTCACTGAACAGTGTAGTTCCGTGACTTAAGCTATTTTTTACTGTCGTCTTTGTATAGACCAACTATAAAATAACAGTTCTTTGACTTTTACTGTGTTCATGTGTTAATCAACGGGTTTTGTTAGCTATAAAACCTGAATTCATTCATGTTTTCAAAAGAGTTTTCGCTAAGTGTGTTTAACTAATTACTGGAACCATTCAAATTCTTCTTTTGAATGATTAACTATTCAAATGTATTCACTTCTTGGCAATAATAAGCAAATAATGTCTACTAAAAAAATAGACTGCATGAACTTTCATTAACCTCTGAAATACATCAGTATATAATAAGAGTGTAGAGTAATCATATTGAACATGTTAAGAAAATCGCCCCACTCATTTTCTGTCATCTTGAAAATACATTAATTTTGTTTCTGTGGATTTCTTAATAAAATACTTGCTGAATATCATTGGTTCAAAACAACGGTATTATAGTTTTTAAATCCTCTTAAAGGGTTTAAATACCAGTAACAAATCAGGAATATGACAGTTGTTATCCATTCGTTTGATGTGTTTGATATTTGATTAACCTGCCATTTGAATCGGGACTTTCCGTTTTGAACTTTCATAAGAGATCGATATTTTGGTTAATTTACTTTTTACAATCACTGCTTGAGAAACCTTAGATGAAATATACGATTCGAGCAGTTAAAGCAACACTACCAAGAAAACTAAAACACAACGATGTACACAATTCAAGAAAGAGAGTCAAGAAAATATTTGAACTCATCATAGATACCTGTTTTGAAATCTTGTATTTGCACCAACCGCGCGTTTCGTCTTAAACAGACTCATCAGTGACGCTCGAATAAAAAACGTTAAAACGCTTGACGTATTTGATGATTAATACCGGTAGTAAATAAAGAATGTAGGTAACTGCATTCATATAATATTTATAACTGAAGAATAATTTATAACTTTACAGGAATCTGATAAATATTGTGCTTTTACAAAATGAAATAAATTGCAACAGATATATAAATATCATGACTTTAGTTAAATAAAATTGAGAATGTAAATGGGGAATGTGTCAAAGAGACAACAACCCGACCATAGAACAGACAACAGCAGAAGGTCACCAATAGGTTTTCAATGCAGCGATAAACTCCGGCACCCAGGAGGCGTCCTTAAGCTGCCCCTAAACAAATCTATGCACTAGTTCAGTGATAATGGATGTCATACTAAACTCCAAATCATACACAAGAAACTAAAATTAAAAATCATACAAGACTAACAAAGGCCAGAGGCTCCTTACTTGGGACAGGCGCAAAAATGCGGCGGGGTTAAACATGTCTTTTTAAGATCTCAACCCTCCCCCTATACCTCTAGCCAATGTAGAAGAAAAGTAAACGCATAAACAAATTGTATTATACGCACAGTAAAATTCAGTTCAAAAGAAGCCCGAGTCCGATGTCAGAAGAAGTAACAAAAAAAATTAAACAAAATGACAATAATACATAAATAACAACAGACTACTAGCAGTTAAGGACTGTAAGTAGCCAACTTAATGCTTTATTATTTTCTTTGATAAGCTGTTGTCTGATTGACATCTACTCCTCATCTTATTTAGTTCATAACAATATATATCTGAATTTCTATTGAAAGGTATAAACGTTTCACTATCATATTTCGGATTAAATCTGAAGCTTAATTTAGAAACGCTAGTTTATTGTTGCGTTTTAATTTTACATCACTGAACGAATCAAGATGGGATCAATATCCGGTTTGATTTTGTTTAATTAAGGAGATAGTCATTTATAAAAGCATCAATTAACCCGTAATTTTATGCCCAGAAAAGTCAATTTTATGACAAAGTAATTACTTAATCCTAATGCATCTTTCTTTATAGTTGATGAAAGTTGATGAGTTCAGAATTGTTCAAGGTTCACAAGTGAAGAGAATTAATGACATAATATCATGGTAAACATGAAGACATGCTTTCCTCAGACAACAACAAGTATCCTGATTGTGAGATAAGAGTTTCCGTGACCATTAAGTTATATTATATTGCTTTTCATCTCTTTGATGGGAACTGCGTTTAAAAGTTTTAACTCCAACCTGAGTGGGACGAAAATTATTGGGGGAGAATGTTTTAATGAACTTAAACTATACCTGTTGAACTGTAATACGTCATTACATGTATCATGGATAGAAAGCATGCTCACTAACGGGTTCTCTAGATAGTAAGTACATCAACAACAGTTATAATTTTACTGCACTAGATGCTGATTTTCGACAATAAATGTCTCTTTAGTGATGATCAAGGCCTCAATATAAACGGTACTCAAATTTCTTATCATGTGTTATTCACATATATGACTTGCCTCTCAAACGTCTCTTTTCTGTTTGTTTTGTAGATGAAACTCCGGTGTACATAACATTTCAATCATGGTATCTATGAAGAATTTCATCACTTGTATATTATAACTTGGGTACCATCAAAGTTATGTAAATTCAAAACATTTCATAGTCTTATACTAGATAACACTAATTTCTGAATTTTTTTTTCATATTTGTCTATGTATGATCTGACACATTTGATGTTTTGTAGACGTTGCATATCGACGTTTCCTTAAATTTTTCTTTTTTTCAAGTAAATACTTCGTCTGTTGATGTATATCCATGTATATATAATGAAAACGTTTTTTTTAGTATATTTAGATTTATTCAGCTATGCAAAAAGAGGTGCGTAATGCAACAAAAAAAAAGAGCACTGTTTAAGCTCTATGAAATTATAAAATTTCCGCTGCTATGTTTTCTAAATAACTACAAGTTTGTCACTTGCATATTCTCTAGGTCCAACAATTCTCTCATGGAAACACTCTCTTTTGTGTAGGTGTAATACCACCATTCACCTTCCCCTTTTTGTCTGCTAAATTTGCACTAAAACTTCTGATTCTTCAGAAATCCCAAAATAAAAAAAATGGTGCTTTGAAATACAAATGACATATGTTTATGACACAGAAATGTTTTACTGCATTCAAATGTTGGATAAATTACCTACAACTGTCAAATTCAAGGCAAGATTTTTCTCTACCTATTTTCGTATGTATACAACCGGATGTGACGTCCCATGATTTGGTAGTATTACACCGTAAACGTATTCAAACGCAACCACTGACATGCCGCTGGGGAAAAACTGCTTGCCAAAGCTAACTCATATATATGATTAATATAGATTTACCAGAAAAAGAACAAAATACTGGTAGATGCAGAGCAAAGATGTTGAAAAATGAAAAATAAAAAAGTAAATAGCACGATCAGAAACAACAAGCTGAAGCTGAAAGAAAAAAGACGAAAACATTATAGTCGTGAAAACAATTTTCTGTAGATAGTTATTCGATAATGGTGGTTAGTTCCTGTTTCATTTGTGACATCTCTGGCGCTTCATATTTATAACATACAATAAGTAATAGGGACAAAAAATAAGAATTTTTGATAAATCCTTTTCCTTTGCTTTTGAGGGGAAAAAATAAGTAAGTTATATAGTGTATTGTTTGTCTAATATTTATTCATGAATACCACTTCTTTTTTCTGTACATTATTAGTTTGATATGCTAAATAAATTGTTCGGTTAAATTCTATTTTAGTTTCTGCATGATTCCTTAGTTTAAGCTTCAAGAAAGTATTTAAAATTTTAGTTTAAAAATCTTTTTGAAAAGTGAAATGCAATATTAACCATAGGTCATTTTTATTTTTCAATGGAACGAATCTGTCATGTCTTCTGACTGGCCATCATTACTATTTCATTTTTAGATACATATATGTTTAAGGGCACACGATACAGTTTTGATCCTGTATTTACATTTTGATAAAAATTTCCAGATGGACTATGGTTAACCTGATTAAATTTAATATGTAATAAAAAATATACCTTAATGTTCTACTTTTTGAGTTAAATGAGGTCGAAATTGTGTATATTTGCTCAAAATTCGTATTTGTGACCGTATTTTTCCTTTCCAAAGAACGAAATATTTTTTTTTGTGTTTAAAAAAATAAACACCAATTGGTTTTTTGTTGAATAATTTGCAGTTACTGTATTTTATGAGTATCCTTAAAATTAATACATTTTTTATTCAGAAATAATTCTTATTTGTCAAATGTTCATGAATGTAAAAAACAAACATAATTTTTCGCTGTGTATTAATCAAATTAAAAACAATTCACTATTTTTATGGTTTCATAAAAATTGACACACATAATCTTCTCGCGTAATCAAACCAAACGGCATTTTAAAAAAGAGGGGTCCATTAACTCGTTTTCAAGTCAAATAAGTTTGAATGATAAAATCAGTCGAAAACTGAATCTTTTCCCGATACGTCGCCACTTAACGTCGCGAAAATAACATTTTACGTTAGCAACGTCATTACCTCCCCTGTAACTGTATCGTATTCCCATAATTCATATATTATTAAATGCCAAGTATCAATAATGAACTTCTAAAATATGTATTTTTTATTTCAAATTTATTAAACTTAACACCAATAATGAAATAGGAAATTATATTGGTTCTGAATTGTTAATTTATGTATATAGCTCTAAATTAAATTATCACCACAAGAGAATCGTTTTCACTCACGTCTGACCTGATTCTTAACTGTTTTTGTTTTTGTTTTTTTTAATTGGAAAAAGGATATTGAAAAAAAATATCATTGGTTTGCAATGGTGATAGGTTTATACAATGTAATACGACTTTTTGAATGTAAATTTTGCAGAACCGATTCCTCCGATACCTATATATGGTTTCATTGCGATTAAGTCGTACTTTCTTTTGTGAACATTTTTGAATACTATTTTATATCACAGTCAAAATCGATAACCTTAGATACAATTTCCTGAAAGTTTCCTTATATGTATTGTATGTTCACCTATTTCAAAAATATATTTTATTTCTAATTAATCTTGCAATGCATTGTCACACAAATTCTAGCCGTTCTTTGGCCTTTTATAATAGATGCAATTCGCTAGATATATTAGACTCCATTCTTACAGAAATTAACAAAAAATATGTATAGAGATGGAAAAGCAAAGGTGGTATAATTTTCAATCTCATTACTGATTAGAAGCATAAAAACCAATAGATATCTTTTTAAATGTATGACATGGTGATTAAGAAAGGGAGTGCACATGGTTATATAGCAGACAAGCAGTCATTAAGATTACAAGATTAAAAGACATCTTGATTTCAATAAGGAGAAACAGAAATGAAAATACTGTAAAATTTTGGTCGAGAAGAATAGAAATATATAAATTCATGTTTGTATTTTTCAGTTATATTTTTTTTATAATTCGTTAAATTATAATGGTCTAATTTTAAAGAAAAGTTCGAGAAATTTTGACATCACTTTTAGAATTGAAACAGTCACATGGTGGCCTATAGTTGGTAATTTCTGTGCTATCTGATCTCTTGTGGATAGTTGTCTGATTGGCACTCATACCACATCTTCTCTTTGATTTGTAAAGTGTTATTTTTTTTACTAAATTCGATTCTGATTGATCACTTCACCCGACAAAAATACATTTATACATCTGATGATCTGGTTTAAGAATAAGATGTAAAAGGCACCGGACGGAAGCGATTGGTCGGTGACCAAAATACTAACATGTAAAGTTGAAGAGAATTGAGGACCCAAAATTCCAAAAAGTTGTGCCAAATACGGCTAAGGTAATCTACTCCTGGGGTAAGAACATCCTTAGTTTTTCGAATAATTCAAAGTTTTGGAAACAGAAAATTTATAAAAATGACCATATAATTGATATTCATGTCAACACCGAAGTGCTGACTACTGGGCTGGTGAAACCCTGGGGAGGAAACGTTCACCAGCAGTGGCATCGACCCAGTGGTGTAAATAGTTATCAAAAATACCAGGATTATGATTTTATACTCCAGACGCGCATTTTATTGTTATCTTTTATTCATCGTTATTTTTGTTTCTGCCATCTCAAATTTTTTTTTGATTGTTTCTATATATTCGCTGCAGTGATGAAATTCTCTTTTTATAAATAATTACTGCTGCGACAAACACCACTTGGAATAGTATTATTTATTTTTTGCTCGACAAATATGTGATACGGTAATATATCTTAAAGCAAAATTTTAATGTATTTTTGTTTGTATATTTTGCTTTTGTCAATTTATTTAATTGTACCGTGCATAACAAATAATGAATATAGGACATTGAATATGTTAAACAAGATCAAGATGTCGATCGTTGGTCACACGAAAGGTTCCTTATACAAAACAACAATTTGCAAAGATACAAATGATGTTTTATAAAAACTTACCCAGCTGTTTTATGACGCAAACTCACACATGCAAAACAGGTAACATCTGCCTAAACGTATACCCAAAGGGTTTATTGTTAGAAGATGAACCACATGCATTTCTTTGTTTACCAATGAAATGTATCAAAACAACCTCCTACATATATTAGCAGTTCGAAAAACGAGGTACAAGTTGAATGCGTTATTTAGATATATTTCTTTATGTAAGCGTGTACAAATATACAGATTCACACACTAGACCTCAAAATGCCCAATAATTGCTATGAATAATCTCTTGTTTAAGATAAAACACAAGACAGCACGACAAACTTTGGATAAAAAACAACATAAGCTATAAGCTAATAGAAACACCTTTGAAGTTTGGCTGTTTCTGTACTATTCTTAATCACAGGATATCACATTCTTATTCTTATGGTTGTTTTGTTATGAATCCTATAAATGTTGGTAAGATCCATGTAAACTTTACACAAAAAAAATACTTAAATCTGTGAAAAAACGGAATATTGAAAATTTATTATATCTTTAAATAAAGAAGCCAATGGTTACATTTTAGAATAACTTTTTTTTTTATCTTAATCGTCCTGTTTTGTTGTTTGTTTATGTTAAAAAGAAGATAATAATATTACATGTATCAGCAGTTGAAAATATGTAAACCTAAGATATATTGTGATTTGTCATCTTCTATATTATATACCTATATGGAGTTATTTTCTTTCAGAACGTCAGGTCATTCTTTTTCAGAATCAACCCGGACGATACCATTTTTCAATGGTATATGCTCCAAGGCATAAAATAATGACCTGTGTAAGGTCATTATTTTCCTTGATAAACATGCAATCTATGATTTACTTTATCGATTCCGTTTTGGAAATTTATTTTCTAAAGTTCAACTGATGATAGATGTAAAAGACGCCGTCATTGCAGACCCGCAATTTAATTTTAGAAACAAATAACGTGAAGTTTTGTTGATTTATCGCTATAATAAAGAAACATTATCATATAGGTCAGATAAATTTAAATGCAGACTTTCATAAAATAAATCCAGATTTAACATATTCGTGTGTAAGATTTTGAAAATCTTATTGAGTCAAACTGAATAGGTTGATTGCTTAACGTCCAGTGGCAAATATTTCATGCATGTTCAGAACGATACACACTGAATAGGAAATCATACTCTGACCTACATGTATTTATATTCGTCTTCGTGTCAGTTCGTAATTTTTTATATTTATGTACACCTTTTACTCTATCAAATGATCAACTAATAAAATAATTTATATTCTATTGAATAACATAAGCGTAACTCACGAAAGGTTTGGGTGCGGAGGGTATATAATTTTATCCTGATTATCTTTTAATAAAATGTTTTGCTATTCGAAAGACAATCTTTCTGAATTTTTCATTCGATTCAAGCAAAATGGTTAAATAAATAACAACTTTTCCGCTATAGAAATAACATAACAATCGAAAACAAAAAACATACCCCCTCCCCCTTTTCCATAAGCTAAGTGATACAATAAATAACTTACAATGTGTCTTGTATTTGTCACACCGTTATCGGATGGTAACAATTCATTTGTGTCTTACTTCATGCAGTTACAGTAATATTTTTATTGTGTATGGATAACAATTTTTAAAAAGTTTATATCTAAATTATTTAGTAAGTTTTATTTCACATTTTAAATGAGCCGCAGGGCGTATTAAAACCTGAACGCATTAGAAAGGAATATCCCACTTTAGTGTTGTCGGTAAAAAAGGATACTAAATTTTACAAATCTTTATAAAATTAATATTTTTTACGGTATATAAGTCAGATAATGCATATTTTAAGGTTTTTCTTGTCGTAGAACACACCTCGGGGTGTCAGGATAGTTCAAATATCATTTGATCAATCCTGACACCCCTCGGTGTGTTCTACGACAAGAAAAACCTTAAAATATGCATTATCTATAACATATAAGTATAAATCTGAGTCTCATATGTAGATACGAAAATTAAATGTAGAGTTTACGTTTAGCACAATGCACCACAATGCAAGAACAGAACACAACTTATATTATTTAGGCTGAACAAACATAAAATAGTTCATTAAACATATTTTTATCCGACCCGATTAAAGACAAGATGTGAAATTAATATAAAATACTCAAAAGCATTTTTCTCAATGATATTTGACAAGCATATATCAATGCAATTATATAAAACCTCTGTAAAATATGAAAATGTCCCTTTTTCATCTATTACTTACGGTTGCAGAGCATGCTTTTTTATGTTTTTTTCATTTATGCTGACGCAGAGTACTGATTTGACATATGCTAAAGAAAATTATGATATCTTTATATCTTACTTCTTATAATATGCACATGTAACAAACGAACTAAGTATAAAAATATCTAGCATGTGGACATACAAGTCTTTCGATCGTTTGAGTTCAAAAAATAAAAAGTAGGTGACAGTATTACTACTGAATTCGATATATGTTTGTTTTATCAAGTCGACGACAAACTTGTTGTTGTAAAAGGAATCAAATATAAATTCATTTCATAATAAATTTCTTTCAGGCGATAGTTAAAATTGGAAAACATGTTTTGTTCTCTTGATTTACTTTTTGTTCATTGTCATGAACATTTAATTCGGTATTTTGTGACATTAAAGTGTCTATTTACTATCCTATGTGACTTAAAATAAAATGTAGATATCACCTTTTTATGGACGTCATTATTACTTTTAACCAACGTCAGGGTTACAATGTCAAATTAAAAATATATGTTTTGAATAAAACTGTTTATAAGGTAGCATAAGGACAAAAAACAAAAGCCCCTCCTCGAAGAATCGTCTCAGTAATAAAAATATTTCGTTAGTGTAAATAAACAAGTCTCTAAAACTAACATACATAAATGACAACATATATATTAAGTTTGGAGGACATTTAATTCAACAAACAAGTAACATCCCAATTGAACTAATCGGGTTTATTATTTAGAATACAGCATGGAAACGTGGAATTTGGTCAAATAGATGACCACCTAACCAAAGAAAACAGCTAAAGGCCAACAATTGGTCAAAACGCAGGGAAAAAAATAATCCTACACAAAGAGGCAATCATTCTTATTTGCTTTTAAGGGAAACTTAGATGACTTTAGATAAGAAATCACTATCGATTTTAAATTCAGAGTGTCAATTCCCTGCGTGCCGCCATTTTGTCATCTCCGTTTAGAGACCACGATATGACTAAGAACCAAACCCGTAGTAACCTAATGTAGTCGTAATTGCGTGTCGATATCTTGTTAATCGTACGGTTGTTTTATCCAACTAACTTGATACGGAAAATGTCATTATTTTCTAAATAACCATGATCTGTCATGTTTAAACTGTTTATATTGGAATTATAAGTCAAAGTTCATCATAAGTAAGTGTGTCGTGAAAATTGTTTATGAAAATCTAATTTGTTCATTATGACATTCTTTTATGTTATTTAAATAAATTCGGACCGTCCCTCATCTGATCACTAGCATGGCTAAAGGTATTACCCCAAAGGTATTGTGAGGTGACACGTCCAGGTATCCAAACGATTTCCTGTCGGACTTGCTAGTTCATGCATCGTTTAACTTCTGAGGGTATTAAGGAGTGTACACGGCCGATAACTTGTAACTTTTCATTTTTTAACTATCTGGTGTATAATATACATCTCTGTCTTGCGTGTCCAAAAGTGATTTACTAGTCACTACTAAACTCATACGCTTGTTTACAAATAACATTTCTGGTGTAAAGAATATTATTTATACAAATCTAAAAAGTACCAAATAAAAAACAAAGATTTGAGTAAATAAAAATCTATTTACATATTTTTTCCAAGAGTAAACTTGGAAAAATGTAAGTATATACTCGTTTTCAATAGTGAAATTTAAAATTTTTGTTGATGAGAACATCAATTTCTGAATATGTAAATAAAGATCGCTTTGGATGGACTAAATTATATAATTGCAATTGGAAATGATCTGCTTCAAATATTAAAGGTTACCGATTCTAATTTGAATATAAAATAGTACAGTGTTTAGCTCATATACTCGTGTTTAGAAGGCTTTTTTTTTATAAATTTAATCAATTCAATTAATTGAGTATTTCATCGTAAGAAATGTAATCAGAAGTCATAATTCATTTGAAAGTGAGCTTATGCACTCCCGTTTATCATTCATATGAAATGTTGTTCACACCTGAAATGGTGAACCATGACGACTGGAGTTTACTGATTGAAGATCAAAAGAGCAGAATGACATAATGCTAATCTTTTATGTACCTCGAGTTTAACCACGCATTCAACATTCACTAAGTGTCACATAACAATACACATTGTTTTCCACATTACAAGCAGAAAATGTTTGGTGGACTGAAGCAAAAGGGTCAGAATACAAACATGTATCTTTAATACACTATCAATCATGTAAGTTTCATATGTTTGTTTAAAGTATTTGTCGAAAAAAAATCCTAAAATGTTCTATTGTATGATTTACTAAAACTCGTAATAAAAATCTACACATAAATCCTGCATTCTAATTTTGAAAGCTGTATGGTTATCACTTGTTTTAGTTGGTTGATAGCTACACTAAAAGTCGTCGATGGGCTTTAATTCGCGTTATTATATGGTTAACGAAAATACTTAAATGAGATTTATTTCACTCGCGGCATGCAAAAAGACTTAAACTACGTCACATAAGTCATGAAGTTTAAAGAAATAAAGTTAATTATTCCCTATTTTCTTCTTTATTAGTTTTATATCAAAATAAAACTTGGTGAATATGCTTTTTTATGGTATTATGAACAAAATAAAATGATAAGTGAAAAATCCCCTTTAAACAGTTAATCCTGTTTTTTTATCTAGATTTGCATCTATAATTTGCCAAAAGACGTCAGTTGAAAACCAAACTTTACGACAAAGATGATTTCAGCTTTCTGATGTTGAATTTTCCATTTCTATGTCACATCATTTTAACAGCCCATGCCTACGGACTATGTATAACCCAATTTACACGTTGTTCGATGGCTTGAAATTACTAGAATTATTTCCATGATAGTTGGCTGCTGATTACATAAAAGGTAGTAAACGAAGGAATAAAAGAGATGGAGTTATACTCGTCCCATCAAATATTTTACTGATGCAAAGACGAGCTCGTAGATCGATATGGAACATCTGTTTCCCTTACACAACGTTTAGGACCCTCTCTGTGTTTGTCTTGTTCTGTTTAGTCTTCCTACTGTTTATTCGATCGCTTTGTGTTATAATTTTATATTTAAGACTCGTTTCTTTGATGATCTTTTACAATTCTCTTAGTCAAAAAACTAAAATGATATATTCGTTAAGATAAATGTGATTACGATCATTAATTTAAACCGTAGACCTCTTGTCTAATCTTTTGATTCAATTTTCTCATATTGCAATTTTTAACTTTAATGAACAATACTATTTGCTACAAATAATGCTCTTTCCAGATTTATGATTATAAATAAATTCATCATAGTTACCAGGATTAAATTTAGTATTACGGTAGGCGTACGTTTCGTCTCCAAAAAAGTTAAAAAGGCCAAATAAAGTACGAAATTGAAGAGCATTGCGGACCAAACTTCGTAAAAGTTTTGCCAAATTCAGCTAAGGTAATCTATTCCTGAGGTAGAAAAGTTTTAGTAATTCAACAATTTTGTAAACAGTAAATTTATAAATTCCAATGATAAATAATGTCAGCACAGAAGTGCAGACTACTGGGCTGGTGATACCCTCGGGGAATTAAAACACCACTGAAATATTCCATACTACCTTTGAACAATTTGAAAAAGTATAATTTCAAAGGCATAATAAATGAAACAAATTGTTTTGTTCCTATGAAAACCAGATATAACTTGATGTTTGATGATGTTATCACTGCGTTAGTGAATGCCCAGATGTAGCCATATTGACATCTATCAAACTATTTTGCTTACAACTTGTGTTAGGGGTCGTCTTGAACTTATAGTGAATATGAGAGTTTTGATTTGCTTGTGCAATATAAGAGGATGGATAACATTCAAAAACGCTGTACCTAATCGGTTTTCGTTTCATTCGTGTGCATAATGTAATTATTTTTCAAGATGAATTCACCGTAAAATCTCGTTACCTTTTGATATAACGACCTTCTTATGTTTGGAACTGATTACGTCGTTTAAGTGTAAGGGGCAAGTTTTCCTTCTTTATCGTTTCGTAGTAGAGGTAACGTAACATGAATGTACAACCATTACCGTGTATTATCATACATGAGTTTAATGCCATATAAGCACTATTGGGTATTACGTGGCGATCAAGTTTTATTGGTGGATGAAGTGACCCAAAATAAATACACACCTGCAGGAAAACTTGTGATCTTCGTCAATAAAAAGTGAAGTCTAGTGTACCTGCTAATATGTCATTTAATGAAGTAGTGCACGTGTTGAGGTATGTGTGTTGACAGTTTATATTTATTATCTTTTTTGTATAATACCATTTATCATATGTTTAGTACAAAATACAGCAATTTTGTATATCTGATAAAGGTTCTTTTTTTCAGTCTGTATCACCTACCCTGTATCGCAGACCCCGTATCGCATAGAAAAATCCGCATCGCATACCTGGCGTGACGTCATAATTAAAATGACGTCATCGTTTGAAATATGATGTCCAGTTGCTGCATTTTCAGGTTTAGGGGAAAAAATGATTTCTATTTAAAAAAAAACGTCCTATCATTTCAACTAAAATCGATTTTTTTCCAAATAATTATTACCCAGTAACTTAACGAGCGATTTTAATATAAAATAGTACAATAAGATGTAGAATTATCTGAAGTTTTATTGTTTATTTTGTCATAACTTTCGTGAAGTTTTTTTCTGCACAAATGGATTTTTTTACGATTTTAATTTGGTTTTAACAAATATATGATAAACAGAATAATACATGACAAAATCCATATCACATGCCGTATCACCCTCGACCAATATCATCCCTTGGGCTGATATTGGTATCTCGAGATGATACGGCATATGATACGGATTTTATCATGTATTATTCTCTATATATTTCGATTTTGTCCTATTCGTCTTTTATTATATTTGCAGTCATTGGTATTAATATATATGAAAAAAATTCTGACTTTTTAATTGCTATATATAATCCCCACAATATAACCCTTAATCTAAAAAACAAACCATAAAAACCACAATTACAAACTATCACGTGTCCCTTCATGATTGCCATTGAAAAAGATATGATATCATACATATATTTGGTAGTGTTCTGTATTTTTATTTTCGAATATTGATTTGTAGAAATATCATTTAGTACCAGTAAAGTATAAAATGTATATAAGCTTTCATTGTCATTGTATTCAAACATAATAACATCAATTACTGTAACTACAAAAATAGACAAAAGTACAGGCTCTCGCATCATGAACATATACTTATTTTTATGGATTAAGATGACATTTTAAAATATTTTTTGATAATACGTAATTCCTTTGTCAAATTAAAATATCACCTTTTCAGTGGCGTCATTACTACTACACGACATTACCTTTTCAGTGACGATAGTATCATCACAAGATAAAAGACGCAGTTGGGATTTTACTTGCCTTCGTCTGTAACAAATGCGTCTTTTATAGTAAAATTTCAAACGTATATATATATATATATATTTATCCAACGCAATCATAGGTTTGAACGTAGTTTTCAATTTAGACTCGTTTATATATTTTTTGTTTGGGCATGTATCATATTTTCCCTCCGGTTTATATGATCCGTTCATCCTATATTGTCTCTTAAAATTCAAGAGTCAATCTTAAATTGAGAGTAAATTATATGGCCTTCCAAATACCGTTTCGATCCCTAACATCACTGAAGAGACATATATTGTCGAAATCTAGATCTGGTGTACTAAAGAAATATTGACACCGAATGTTTGTGGCACAACATCGTAGCCACAAGTTAACAAAATTATTTTTCTGTGACGTATAAAATTTATATTCAGATCCATTTTGTTACATCTTGTGATCAATTTTATTTGGCAATCGTCAATGGCAGTCAGCAGGGTTAAAGAACATCAGTTGTTCGACCTGTTAGTCAAATGCGTTTTGTTTAAATATACTTTTTCACCTTTTTGGTCTTTCGGAAAATGTTGTTTGTGCTGTTTTTAGACCCTTCTACAACGAAATTTGTTTGACATGCACACGTATAAAAATGGCGGTTTTTATCCAACGCAATCATAGGTTTGAACGTAGTTTTCAATTTAGACTCGTTTATATATTTTTTGTTTGGGCATGTATCATATTTTCCCTCCGGTTTATATGATCCGTTCAGTTGTTCGACCTGTTAGTCAAATGCGTTTTGTTTAAATATACTTTTTCACCTTTTTGGTCTTTTGGAAAATGTTGTTTGTGCTGTTTTTAGACCCTTCTACCACGAAATTTGTTTGACATGCACACGTATAAAAATTGCGGTTTTTATCCAACGCAATCATAGGTTTGAACGTAGTTTTCAATTTAGACTCGTTTATATATTTTTTGTTTGGGCATGTATCATATTTTCCCTCCGGTTTATATGATCCGTTCATCCTATATTGTCTCTTAAAATTCAAGAGTCAATCTTAAATTGAGAGTAAATTATATGGCCTTCCAAATACCGTTTCGATCCCTAACATCACTGAAGAGACATATATTGTCGAAATCTAGATCTGGTGTACTAAAGAAATATTGACACCGAATGTTTGTGGCACAACATCGTAGCCACAAGTTAACAAAATTATTTTTCTGTGACGTATAAAATTTATATTCAGATCCATTTTGTTACATCTTGTGATCAATTTTATTTGGCAATCGTCAATGGCAGTCAGCAGGGTTAAAGAACATCATTTGTTCGACCTGTTAGTCAAATGCGTTTTGTTTAAATATACTTTTTCACCTTTTTGGTCTTTTGGAAAATGTTGTTTGTGCTGTTTTTAGACCCTTCTACAACGAAATTTGTTTGACATGCACACGTATAAAAATTGCGTTTTTTATCCAACGCAATCATAGGTTTGAACGTAGTTTTCAATTTAGACTCGTTTATATATTTTTTGTTTGGGCATGTATCATATTTTCCCTCCGGTTTATATGATCCGTTCATCCTATATTGTCTCTTAAAATTCAAGAGTCAATCTTAAATTGAGAGTAAATTATATGGCCTTCCAAATACCGTTTCGATCCCTAACATCACTGAAGAGACATATATTGTCGAAATCTAGATCTGGTGTACTAAAGAAATATTGACACCGAATGTTTGTGGCACAACATCGTAGCCACAAGTTAACAAAATTATTTTTCTGTGACGTATAAAATCTATATTCAGATCCATTTTGTTACATCTTGTGATCAATTTTATTTGGCAATCGTCAATGGCAGTCAGCAGGGTTAAAGAACATCAGTTGTTCGACCTGTTAGTCAAATGCGTTTTGTTTAAATATACTTTTTCACCTTTTTGGTCTTTTGGAAAATGTTGTTTGTGCTGTTTTTAGACCCTTCTACAACGAAATTTGTTTGACATGCACACGTATAAAAATTGCGGTTTTTATCCAACGCAATCATAGGTTTGAACGTAGTTTTCAATTTAGACTCGTTTATATATTTTTTGTTTGGGCATGTATCATATTTTCCCTCCGGTTTATATGATCCGTTCATCCTATATTGTCTCTTAAAATTCAAGAGTCAATCTTAAATTGAGAGTAAATTATATGGCCTTCCAAATACCGTTTCGATCCCTAACATCACTGAAGAGACATATATTGTCGAAATCTAGATCTGGTGTACTAAAGAAATATTGACACCGAATGTTTGTGGCACAACATCGTAGCCACAAGTTAACAAAATTATTTTTCTGTGACGTATAAAATCTATATTCAGATCCATTTTGTTACATCTTGTGATCAATTTTATTTGGCAATCGTCAATGGCAGTCAGCAGGGTTAAAGAACATCAGTTGTTCGACCTGTTAGTCAAATGCGTTTTGTTTAAATATACTTTTTCACCTTTTTGGTCTTTTGGAAAATGTTGTTTGTGCTGTTTTTAGACCCTTCTACAACGAAATTTGTTTGACATGCACACGTATAAAAATTGCGGTTTTTATCCAACGCAATCATAGGTTTGAACGTAGTTTTCAATTTAGACTCGTTTATATATTTTTTGTTTGGGCATGTATCATATTTTCCCTCCGGTTTATATGATCCGTTCATCCTATATTGTCTCTTAAAATTCAAGAGTCAATCTTAAATTGAGAGTAAATTACTGTAACTACAAAAATAGACAAAAGTACAGGCTCTCGCATCATGAACATATACTTATTTTTATGGATTAAGATGACATTTTAAAATATTTTTTGATAATACGTAATTCCTTTGTCAAATTAAAATATCGCCTTTTCAGTGGCGTCATTACTACTACACGACATTACCTTTTCAGTGACGATAGTATCATCACAAGATAAAAGACGCAGTTGGGATTTTACTTTTTATGATATTTTATAAAGACTAAATATATTAACAGCTTTCAGGAAATTAATCACACCTGAGATGATACAAATAAAGTATCAAATAATAAACACTTATTTTAAAACATTATATTTTGGTAAATGTCAATTTATCATGTGAACAAAAGAATCACACAACTGAAACTATTTTTTTTATAATTTATTTCCAAAGGTTTGTTTTAAGACTATGATTTGCTGCTAGTAGCATTTTTTTTCATGCATGTTAATAATTAAATGAATCTAAATGCAAATGACTTCACATCCGGGTTTTCAATGAGTTCGTGTAGTATAAACTTTAGTTATATATGTTGTGTTTTGTTCATAATATCTATATTTGTTATTTTTGACCTGGGTAATGCCTGCATTTTATCGACTAATGTTTTAAGTGTCATAAGTGCCTTCGTCTGTAACAAATGCGTCTTTTACAGTAAAATTTCAAACGTATATATATATATATATTTATCCAACGCAATCATAGGTTTGAACGTAGTTTTCAATTTAGACTCGTTTATATATTTTTTGTTTGGGCATGTATCATATTTTCCCTCCGGTTTATATGATCCGTTCATCCTATATTGTCTCTTAAAATTCAAGAGTCAATCTTAAATTGAGAGTAAATTATATGGCCTTCCAAATACCGTTTCGATCCCTAACATCACTGAAGAGACATATATTGTCGAAATCTAGATCTGGTGTACTAAAGAAATATTGACACCGAATGTTTGTGGCACAACATCGTAGCCACAAGTTAACAAAATTATTTTTCTGTGACGTATAAAATCTATATTCAGATCCATTTTGTTACATCTTGTGATCAATTTTATTTGGCAATCGTCAATGGCAGTCAGCAGGGTTAAAGAACATCAGTTGTTCGACCTGTTAGTCAAATGCGTTTTGTTTAAATATACTTTTTCACCTTTTTGGTCTTTTGGAAAATGTTGTTTGTGCTGTTTTTAGACCCTTCTACAACGAAATTTGTTTGACATGCACACGTATAAAAATTGCGGTTTTTATCCAACGCAATCATAGGTTTGAACGTAGTTTTCAATTTAGACTCGTTTATATATTTTTTGTTTGGGCATGTATCATATTTTCCCTCCGGTTTATATGATCCGTTCATCCTATATTGTCTCTTAAAATTCAAGAGTCAATCTTAAATTGAGAGTAAATTATATGGCCTTCCAAATACCGTTTCGATCCCTAACATCACTGAAGAGACATATATTGTCGAAATCTAGATCTGGTGTACTAAAGAAATATTGACACCGAATGTTTGTGGCACAACATCGTAGCCACAAGTTAACAAAATTATTTTTCTGTGACGTATAAAATCTATATTCAGATCCATTTTGTTACATCTTGTGATCAATTTTATTTGGCAATCGTCAATGGCAGTCAGCAGGGTTAAAGAACATCAGTTGTTCGACCTGTTAGTCAAATGCGTTTTGTTTAAATATACTTTTTCACCTTTTTGGTCTTTTGGAAAATGTTGTTTGTGCTGTTTTTAGACCCTTCTACAACGAAATTTGTTTGACATGCACACGTATAAAAATTGCGGTTTTTATCCAACGCAATCATAGGTTTGAACGTAGTTTTCAATTTAGACTCGTTTATATATTTTTTGTTTGGGCATGTATCATATTTTCCCTCCGGTTTATATGATCCGTTCATCCTATATTGTCTCTTAAAATTCAAGAGTCAATCTTAAATTGAGAGTAAATTACTGTAACTACAAAAATAGACAAAAGTACAGGCTCTCGCATCATGAACATATACTTATTTTTATGGATTAAGATGACATTTTAAAATATTTTTTGATAATACGTAATTCCTTTGTCAAATTAAAATATCGCCTTTTCAGTGGCGTCATTACTACTACACGACATTACCTTTTCAGTGACGATAGTATCATCACAAGATAAAAGACGCAGTTGGGATTTTACTTTTTATGATATTTTATAAAGACTAAATATATTAACAGCTTTCAGGAAATTAATCACACCTGAGATGATACAAATAAAGTATCAAATAATAAACACTTATTTTAAAACATTATATTTTGGTAAATGTCAATTTATCATGTGAACAAAAGAATCACACAACTGAAACTATTTTTTTTATAATTTATTTCCAAAGGTTTGTTTTAAGACTATGATTTGCTGCTAGTAGCATTTTTTTTCATGCATGTTAATAATTAAATGAATCTAAATGCAAATGACTTCACATCCGGGTTTTCAATGAGTTCGTGTAGTATAAACTTTAGTTATATATGTTGTGTTTTGTTCATAATATCTATATTTGTTATTTTTGACCTGGGTAATGCCTGCATTTTATCGACTAATGTTTTAAGTGTCATAAGTGCCTTCGTCTGTAACAAATGCGTCTTTTACAGTAAAATTTCAAACGTATATATATATATATATTTATCCAACGCAATCATAGGTTTGAACGTAGTTTTCAATTTAGACTCGTTTATATATTTTTTGTTTGGGCATGTATCATATTTTCCCTCCGGTTTATATGATCCGTTCATCCTATATTGTCTCTTAAAATTCAAGAGTCAATCTTAAATTGAGAGTAAATTATATGGCCTTCCAAATACCGTTTCGATCCCTAACATCACTGAAGAGACATATATTGTCGAAATCTAGATCTGGTGTACTAAAGAAATATTGACACCGAATGTTTGTGGCACAACATCGTAGCCACAAGTTAACAAAATTATTTTTCTGTGACGTATAAAATTTATATTCAGATCCATTTTGTTACATCTTGTGATCAATTTTATTTGGCAATCGTCAATGGCAGTCAGCAGGGTTAAAGAACATCAGTTGTTCGACCTGTTAGTCAAATGCGTTTTGTTTAAATATACTTTTTCACCTTTTTGGTCTTTTGGAAAATGTTGTTTGTGCTGTTATTAGACTCTTCTACAACGAAATTTGTTTGACATGCACACGTATAAAAATTGCGGTTTTTATCCAACGCAATCATAGGTTTGAACGTAGTTTTCAATTTAGACTCGTTTATATATTTTTTGTTTGGGCATGTATCATATTTTCCCTCCGGTTTATATGATCCGTTCATCCTATATTGTCTCTTAAAATTCAAGAGTCAATCTTAAATTGAGAGTAAATTATATGGCCTTCCAAATACCGTTTCGATCCCTAACATCACTGAAGAGACATATATTGTCGAAATCTAGATCTGGTGTACTAAAGAAATATTGACACCGAATGTTTGTGGCACAACATCGTAGCCACAAGTTAACAAAATTATTTTTCTGTGACGTATAAAATCTATATTCAGATCCATTTTGTTACATCTTGTGATCAATTTTATTTGGCAATCGTCAATGGCAGTCAGCAGGGTTAAAGAACATCAGTTGTTCGACCTGTTAGTCAAATGCGTTTTGTTTAAATATACTTTTTCACCTTTTTGGTCTTTTGGAAAATGTTGTTTGTGCTGTTTTTAGACCCTTCTACAACGAAATTTGTTTGACATGCACACGTATAAAAATTGCGGTTTTTATCCAACGCAATCATAGGTTTGAACGTAGTTTTCAATTTAGACTCGTTTATATATTTTTTGTTTGGGCATGTATCATATTTTCCCTCCGGTTTATATGATCCGTTCATCCTATATTGTCTCTTAAAATTCAAGAGTCAATCTTAAATTGAGAGTAAATTATATGGCCTTCCAAATACCGTTTCGATCCCTAACATCACTGAAGAGACATATATTGTCGAAATCTAGATCTGGTGTACTAAAGAAATATTGACACCGAATGTTTGTGGCACAACATCGTAGCCACAAGTTAACAAAATTATTTTTCTGTGACGTATAAAATCTATATTCAGATCCATTTTGTTACATCTTGTGATCAATTTTATTTGGCAATCGTCAATGGCAGTCAGCAGGGTTAAAGAACATCAGTTGTTCGACCTGTTAGTCAAATGCGTTTTGTTTAAATATACTTTTTCACCTTTTTGGTCTTTTGGAAAATGTTGTTTGTGCTGTTTTTAGACCCTTCTACAACGAAATTTGTTTGACATGCACACGTATAAAAATTGCGGTTTTTATCCAACGCAATCATAGGTTTGAACGTAGTTTTCAATTTAGACTCGTTTATATATTTTTTGTTTGGGCATGTATCATATTTTCCCTCCGGTTTATATGATCCGTTCATCCTATATTGTCTCTTAAAATTCAAGAGTCAATCTTAAATTGAGAGTAAATTATATGGCCTTCCAAATACCGTTTCGATCCCTAACATCACTGAAGAGACATATATTGTCGAAATCTAGATCTGGTGTACTAAAGAAATATTGACACCGAATGTTTGTGGCACAACATCGTAGCCACAAGTTAACAAAATTATTTTTCTGTGACGTATAAAATTTATATTCAGATCCATTTTGTTACATCTTGTGATCAATTTTATTTGGCAATCGTCAATGGCAGTCAGCAGGGTTAAAGAACATCAGTTGTTCGACCTGTTAGTCAAATGCGTTTTGTTTAAATATACTTTTTCACCTTTTTGGTCTTTTGGAAAATGTTGTTTGTGCTGTTTTTAGACCCTTCTACAACGAAATTTGTTTGACATGCACACGTATAAAAATTGCGGTTTTTATCCAACGCAATCATAGGTTTGAACGTAGTTTTCAATTTAGACTCGTTTATATATATATATATACATACATTTGTGGACTGGAAGGTTTACAGTTTAATATATGGTATATACTGTCTAATGCTGAACATGCTGAATGGTCTGTTTGTTTCCTGTCTAGACGCCAGTTGACATATAATCTAAATTTTTTGTATTTATATCAATTATTTTATTTCACTTTCTCAATGCTTCTTATGATAAATAAAATTGTAGGGAAAAGTTCACGTTTTAGGTTTTCTATTCGTTTTTAGTGGGATTCTCTTAAAAGCAGACTTGTAAAATATGTCAGAAATGATTTAGTTTCTTCAGATCAACTTATGATAAAAGACATGAATGTAAGCTTCTTATGGTAACAGTCAATGAAATCATACCAGAAGACATATTTCACTTGATTAATTAACATTCTACTATACATAATGAACACGAACTCTTCAAATGTACTTTACAAGCAAATTTTCAATACATTCTTCAATACGTATTAGTTCTATTGGATTCAATCGACCGTCAATGTAGAAATTTGTGTTAGAAATTATGTAAAACCACATTCTAAGTTTCAAGCACCCGAAGAGCTTTCTTGATTTAGCTACATTATGAACGCGCAGTGCCGGACATTTGAAGGCAAATGTTAAATACTATATCATACAAATAGTTTATTGTAACCGTTCTTACTGAAATACAATCTTTTAGTTCACGCATCCTTGTCAATATGATGAAATTTGAAAAGACTGCAGTACAATTGAGAGGTTTAGCGCTTTAAAACCAGATTCAATCCACCATTTTCTGCAATTGAAAATGCCTGTACCAAGTCAGGAATTTAACAGTTGTTGTCCATGCGTTTGATGTGCTTTGTTATTTGATTTTGATTTATTTGATTGGGGACTTTACGATTGAGTTCAGTATTTTTGTGATTTTACTATTTAGTAACATAAAAATTGTATAATTTGCCATCTTCCCCTTTTGTTGCTAAATATATAAACAATAGAAAAGCTTGAAATTAAAGATATGCACTATATCCTAGAAAACAAACACGAACAAGGATTCAAACATTATATAAGATGAACTAGATAAAACAAAATAGGAGTGTTTACGGGTGCTCCTCAATGAGTGTTTTTCCCCGCTTATCTTGACCCATGCTTTGTTACGTATAATTTAGCTGATGCAGTCTCTTCTGTCGTACACTTTGGTTCTAAGCCGGCCTACATTGTCAATTTTTAGATGTTGTTCAAGATATCAGTCGTTTCCTTTATTCTAAGTTCGATGGGACAGATGCGTTCAACATAGTCCAAAAATTTTGTAGTCTTAAAATAGGGGACATAATTTAAATAGTGAAACGTAACGTTAAAGGATAATACTGGCTACTTTTCATTTTTTACTAAGAACCTACTGCATTATTAAACACGTTGCCGTCCCGATTTATGGACATTATGTTTTCTGGTCTGTGCGTCCGTTCATCCGTTCGTCCGTCTGTCCCGCTCCAGATTAAAGTTTTTGGTGTTGGTAGTTTTTGATGAAGTTGAAGTCCAATCAACTTGAAACTTAGAACACATGTTCCCTATAATATAATCTTTCTAAATTTAAGGCAAAATAAGAGCTTTTACCCAATTTCATGGTCCCGTGAACATAGAAAATGTGTGTCCGGATGGACACATTCTTGTTTAAATTTGGGAACCGGTCGACAAGAAGTGGAGAACAGGTTCCCATAGGCATGCTGAACGTGTGTGGAAAACAAGTCTTTCAAACGTTATACCTGCGTTAGATATAAGAAGATTTAACATGATTGTCAAGAGACACCTCTCTATCCAAGTCACAATTTGTAAATAAAAACCTATATGCCAAATTACGGTCTTCAACACTAAGCATTGTCTATCAAGAAAACATGCCTGTCAGTTTTATATTGGAAGTAGTTTGAATCAGAGGGATTTTATTTCAGAGGACAATTTATCCTTCTATTTGTCCTATCGTGAAAATATCGCAGTTAATGTGTCATGCTCAAATATTTCCCCATCTAACTTCATGAACAGGTATGTGCTCCTCCAACAACAACTGCTCCACTAGAAGTATGATAAAAAAACGACTGCAATCAACACTATTTGGTCAATTTATATTAAAGTAAATATCACAGCACCTCCTACCTATGGATTGTATATCTCACAACAGAGCTAGCATTCTCCTGTCCGTATTCCTTTGATAAGCTTACAATGAAGCTATTGCACCAAGAGTTTCTAGTGATTAGGTACAAATCATTTCTTCGAAAATTTTACGACGCGAGTTGGTTGACCATTATGAATCATAAGTATCCCAAGTGACGACTCATATGTTTAATTTGTCGTATACAAATTTCCGTCTTTTTTCTTCAAACATGACTTACCAAATTAAACCTATAACCATGTTTGTACCAACACGGCGGTTGAAACCTGTAGATCAAAATAGTCTTACCCTTTCAGATCACCTAAGATAACCCCTGTTTTATGTTGAGTTCGTGTTGCTCGGTTTTCATTTTTTTATGTTTTGATACTTGTGTTTGTCTTTTTGTCTTTTTTCCCTCTTTTTCCAATGGCATGGTCAATTTTTGACTTCGACTTAACAGGTTTAACAACCTTTTGGAACATTAAATCTCTCTTTTACTTACGAGAATTGGAAAGTTGGCAATAGCAAAGTTTGTCATAGATTTCAATAGAAAGTCGTCCATCTATGTAAATATCGAGGAAATATTAAGAAGACCTTCAGGTTTCGTATCGCTCCTTAACTCAAGTTTTCGGTGTTATCTGAAATATCAGTTATAAAGTGACTTTTTCTTATCGGGAAATACAAGAACATTACAAAATGTTTTTCTTTTCTTTTTGGTATCTGAGAAAGGTTCTGTATTAATGCTGCTTCATGTAAGTACAATAACCTTTCGACAAGTGGGGAGGGGGGAATGGGTACAATTGGTACGTCTTTGAATAGCTACTGTCTATCATGTCTATTGAAAGAATCAATCCACTAAACGCAACAATATGCTCGTTTTAGGGATAAACTGTCTCTTCAATAATCGAGATCATTGAAAGACATAAAACATAACAAATCACAAAAGTAAATATGAGAATCCTACCAGAAAATGTTTTTCAGTTATAACGTATCACACAATATCAAAATACACAACCAAGTTAAAATAAAACTGCATTATGTATATTCTCTTAGCATTAAAAATTTAGAAGTTATACTGATCGACTGGGCTTTAGAAAAATTTGAAGACCGGTTTTGCTGCAGAGTTTACTAGCACAGTAAAAGTAATCTGTCTCAACTAGTGGGCGAATTTTTTTCTCCTCCTATTAATTTGGATATACTACAGATCGATGTATAAAACATAATTTTCTTGTCTTATTCGATAACGTTTAAAAATATTTTCTATTTCAGAACGAAATACCCGCTAGCTTTTTGTTATCACGCAGTAAATTGAATTTATTAAATCAAAGTTATTAATTAGTTAAGGAGTAATTTTCATGACTAGTGCCTTGAGCCATTCAACAAATTACATTCTATATAATCTTCTGCATCACACACTATTAAAGGGAGAGTGTACTTTAGTTCTATTACACTAAAAAATAGTGGTTGGTTTCTCTGAAAAACTATTTCAAAGTGTATTTCCTTTTTGTGACGAATCCTTTAATAAGTCGATACTCATTATTCATGATTGTTATACTTGCTGTTTAAAATTACAAGAACTTTTTAAAGACGGGTTTTGATGTAACATACTATATTAACTTTGCTTTATATTGGACCTGTGACTATAATTTTATTTAATGTCTAAACATGTGTAGAATTTTTCTTTTTGGCATTAAGTAATTTGATATAAAACATGTTGTTTGTTGCAGAATTTCAGTACAACTTTTATATGCTTAAGCGATTTTAATCGGTTTTGCTATTGTCAATTTACATTTAGTTAGTTCTTTTGTGTACTTGTTCATTCTATTGGTTGGGCGGAGAAGGTGGTTTTATTGATATCTAATTTCTGGTATTCAAACGCGGAACCATGTTCATTTAACTGCACCGAAAAAGGAGTCCTAAAATATCAATGGAAAAAAGTGTTATCTTAATATCAGATATTTCATCATGTTGATGTTCAGAATGATGGATGTTTTGTAAACTTGGTCATAATACTCGACAATAGACATGCTGTATGTCCACTGTTGTTGATGACATATTTTGGTTAACCTTGATATGATATTAGTTCGTTTCTATCGTTTGAGTAAATATCGCGATCAATTATAATCAATATACTATTATCATTCATATTTGAAAGATTTGTTTGTCTATGTAAGGCACCTTCTTAGTTTTTCAGCCATGGTGTTTTTAGTATCTCTTCAACTTATGCGGTGTCATTCATAATAACACGAACAAGCGATCGTAGTAAAATAACAACGCCTTTCTTAATTGTTAGACTTTTCACTTTCTTTCAAAAGAGTTATAATCATGATAATGAAGTGTGTTTTTTTTTAAATTATGTTTGACTATACGTTTATGCATTTATGAAAAACAAATGATACTGAAAGCATATTTCAAGAGCTATCTTCTTCTATTTCATTTTAAAAATCTGACAGTTCTTCACAACCAAATATACTTTTCTATAATTTTATATATATTTTCTAAATCTTTTACACCCTTTGGTGAACAGAAAAGTCGTATATGATAGAGCCTTGGAGTCTTCTAGCACATTCTTTTGGTGAACAAAAAAGATATATAGGATATGGCTTTGAAGGATTAGTCATGTAGCGTCTTGTAATTTTTTTTTAGACTATTATAGATACTTTCACAGAGCCTAGTTATAACTAGATATGTGAATGTACACGAAATCTGATGAAAATTTGATTGACTATAGATCCATATAATATTTTGTGACGTCATCTAAGCCATGCGAGGCGCAATCTATCAATCACTATAACTGTGCGTTCTTCCGTAAGCTAAAGATAGTTAGTGCATGCATGTATTAAAAGGTAAAATCAAATATCACAACATGCTATAATGAGTGTCAACAAAGCATGACGATTCTTAACAAAAGAGACAATAAAAAAACAGCATGAATTTAACAATATTTGTTAATTCAATATCAGATTTCTCAGCTGCGAGGTAGAACTGATAAAATTAGCATTTTGTGATTCTTCTGTCGGTGAGCAGACCGGAAATACGATAATTTGGTAATTAAGTGATCACTGTGTTTTGTCCAATATGTATTGCATGTAGTTAGGTTTAAATCTTGATTAATGCGGTAACCTATTTTATGTTAAAACTAGTTTTAGAATATCACAGTTGGCGTGTAAAAGAGGGGCGAAATATTCCAGAGGGACATTCAAACTCATAAATATAAGTCTACATGGGTTGAGTTCAATATCTATGTAACAACTACTAGTCTATAGCTACACGTTCAATAGTCAAAATCTACGTCGCACTACGTAGCTGCTACGATATTGAACTCAACCCCAGTCTTCAAATTCATTTCTATATACTTAGGCAAGCAATTATTTTTCTATCTTTTGAGAACTTTCTTTCAACAGATAAAAAAACAGCTATGTAGTTGCATGAAAAAAGTAGGCGGCAGATTATTATCACGATTAATTTTTAAAAACCTACCATTTCCTCAATCGTACAGTTAACTTAAAAAAAAAAAAGCAATATAATAATTACATGCAGTGTTGGATTTCAAACTTGCATATCTGTTAACCTAGGCAGACAAATGCAGACTTTATATTATCTCACAATAAATGATTTTTTTTGTTCACATTTGTTGATGTTTGAGATGTATGATTCATATGAAACGGTATTAGTGCTACTATCATCAAACAGTAATTGTGCTTCTTCAAATGTTATAGATCTGCAAATTAGTCTTAGAATTTCAAAATACAATCATATTTCACATTTCCACAATAGAAACATTCTTAGAGGAGTACAATTTAGACAGTTGATTTCATTAATGAAGCCTTGTAAATTTTAAGACAAATTAAAACATAGATTTTTCCTTTTATACAATGTTCGTATTGTGCCACATAACTTATAATCATGCACGAATTCTTGGTGTCGACAAAAATAAAAAAAAATATACACAAAACAACTTTTGTGTAAAATGAGCTGACAAAAGAAATTATATCAAAATCAAAACAACAATCTATATTTGAAAAAAATGTATATTTAAGTTATCTTTTATTTATATTATGTTCTGCATATATGAAATCAAAATTCCAAATACATATACACATCGTCGTGTAAATTAAATTGTGGTATATATTCACTTTTGATAAAAATGGAGATACGTTATAGTATTTGTTTGATTTCATAATAAAATAACTATCAAATTTATCATAAAAGTACTGTGCTTAATTTGTTTTCATATTTTGAACTTAACTTTTAAGCAATTATTAGAAAAATCAAGCTGTCCAGAATTAATTGGGGATATTACATAGTTGAAAAATCCACGGTCCATCTTCAATAGAAATTTGCAGACAGATTTCTCAACAAAACTATTGGTCGTGGTGAAGTATTGTAACTCCAGAAAAAGGGGATTCTTTATTCATCTAAGTTGTATGTCTATAACAACAAACAATTAACAAAGAGGTACTCTTTATGTAAGTTAATTCGATTCCTACTGTTGCTGTGTATGACTGAGTCGAAATTTTATGAATATAGCTCTTAAACTTTATATGCAATTTTCCAACAGTTAGAAAAATGGGAAATACATCATTTAAAGATAAACACGATGACACATAAACTAAATAAATGAATATGAATAAGTTGCATTAGCCGATTGAAACATGGAAGGAGATTGAAACTACTTCAACAAACTAAACAGGACATACTATACATGTACTTATATAGACAAATTAAATATGATTTATTCTAGTAAAATCTATTAGTAGTGTGAAGAATAACCCTCTGATATAAATGACAAGGTCCTCCGTAGTTACTTTGATATGTATTTCAATGTTGTCAAATTCGGACAATTCTGAGATTGATAATCATCATATTGTTTATAAGAACATGCCTCTTCGTAATTGTATTTTAAGACGTGTTCAAGTATAATTAACCAGTCAAAATGTAGAGGCATTCAACTTTGCAACCTTTTAATATTTCCAATAATTGTCTGCATTTGATATATCACGCTATTGCACGTTTAAATGGACCTTTTATAAAACAGATATATTCATAATTTGTTAATTAAGCTAGCAATAAGCATGAATAGAACATTTTCTAGCTTTCTCATAACTTGAGTCCTAAGGGAAAACTTATCATTAGCTCTTTATTAATAATAGAAGGCATATGACGAGCGTGTTTCTGTTCTAATTATGTCAGTACCTTCCTCTAGGGCTTTCGTCGTACTGCAGTCAATAAATGTCTGCACTATGGTTCAAGTTATTGTGAAATTTAACACAATAAGCAAAGTTAACATTGTTTCTTGACAAAATTAGTCCATTAGAATTTGTCTTATTGTTTGGGTGTAATATTTGTAAATTATCATTTCGTTGTTGAAATGCTGTCAGGTCTAGTTCCCTACAAAAGTTGCACAATAGATTTGTATTCTTAATTTCTTTTGATGCTTCAAACATTAATGGTGTGATAAAGTTATAATTAGTTACAAACACAAACATTATTTATATCTAAAATTAATAACTAGGGATTTGTGCAACTGAACTAAGTTTTACAAATTTCATTCCATATTCTCACTTGACGTGTTTGCTGTTTTAGTCGTATTCAGCGTTCTTTACTGCTATTATATGTTTTAATGGTTTTCCACTGACCGCTTAAGCTTTCCTTGTTGCCATGAATTGAAGATCAAAATTATTCATATAGGGATGACTCCATATTTTCATTCCTAAGAGAGTTTCACATTGTAGTCAGATATATGATGCCCAGCGTGTGCATCTAAAAAATGATGATGCACATTTACCTAAGGTATTCAACGTGTGCACATGATTCGACTTTGTTCTATGTACTAAAATTACCGTATCTAGTAAACTATGATAACCTCCATACCTTTTCTCTTTTGTTGCTTCAAATGTCACTCATTGCAACAGGACAGGTTATGCCTAACATCCTTACAACAAGATATACCCTTATAACAAATGCAATACACGTAGTTCCCTATGTTGTATATGTTAAGTAAAAATCAGAATGACGTGGTTTTTTTTAATATGAAAATAATCATAATCCTTGTAATTACTTTTTCTTCGCTTCATTAACAAAAATAGTTTTATCACAGACATACAATTATTTTTTTTCTGAATGATTTATCTTATCAAGATTTCCGTATGTCGTAGGCGTTTTGCAACTAAGGTTAAAGGTTTCATATAATACTTTAGAAAGACGGACATTGTGCAAAAATTTCTTCGCTGCATGACTTTGATCTCTCAAATACGTGAAAGTTTGGCATGAAATAACATTATACAGGACTAACAGCTGGCATTAAGAACACAGGTGTTTTATTCTGCTTTCATCTTGATTTGATGTTTAATCTTGGTTTCTTGTCCACATACCGTTAGGCTAAATAAAAAGTTAAACAACAAAAATACCGAACTCCAAGTGAATTTCAAAGCGTAAAGTTTATAAAATGGTAAAATTAAAAGCTCAATCTCATCTAACAGATGGAATACAAACGTCAAATTCTTGACTTGGTTAAGGCATTTCCTTATTTAGAAATTGGTGGATTGAACCTGGTTTTATGGCTAGCTAAACCTCTCAATTGCTTTCGTGGGTCTAGTAATATCTTTCATCTCATGTTGTAAAACAGTACATGATTATTAAGGCATGAAGGTAGTATACATTGCTGATCAATTGGAATGTCTGACTTCAAGGCGGACCAAGATTCACAATTTAGTAATCGAAGAGAACTAGAAACCCATGGTTGAGTAGCGGCCTTAGAAGTACACCTGTATCAAGGAAACCACATAATTGATAATGCCAGATTACGATTATCTCATCAAATTAGAAATATATACTCCATATGCATTGGCTTCTGACATGGTGCTTCAAAGAAAAGGACAGTATGACCTTGAACAGTGGAATTCAGCTCTTTTGTATTTGCAGTAAAATGTTCTCAATCATCGATGAAAAGGGTGAAAATACACACTATGCAGTCATATCAACATAATGTTTTATATACATCTACTAGATGACAACTTTACAATGTTTAATTTTAATGTAGTAGCCAAATATGGAGAGTATTTAAACAATAACTAGCATACACTACGGCTGAAATTTCATGAAACAATTTAAGATCTGAAAACTTTGCAGCCACAAACTTTCATAAGCGACATTTTACCTATGTGTTCGTCAATGTTTCTATATATGTTGGCGTTTGTTTTTGTAGCAGTTCAGTTTTTTCTGTTATTCTGTTGTTTTCCTCTAATGGTTGCTGTGTTTCCTCGGTTTTGGTTTGGAACTCGAAATAGTTCGCCTAATCGATTTATGCCAATTGGCCAGCATTATACTACTGTTGTCTTCATTTATTGCAAGTATGCTAGATTTCAAATAAATTTAGTCGCAGGGTGTAATTTTATTGTTAAGTTTTATTTGCATCTGTAATTTAACAAATATTTCTTATATATGTATAGTGTACATCTAATAAAAAGGTGTAATACATATTGACTGAAATTAATTTGGTTCGTTTAATTTTCAATAAACAAAAGTATGAAAATTTCAAATCATTTGAACCGCACACTTCATCGGAAATAATTCATTGGATATATAGCAGTTTAACAGACGCTAATTTTGATAATTGAAAGCTAAATATTTTCTTAACAATATACCGTGATTAAAACATTCAGCTGAAATAACACTTACACAGAAGACTAACGTCCTTAATTAATCTAATGCCATTTTACAGAGCATAATTAGGACAGGCAGCAGCTTTATCACTCTACGCCAGTTACCTAGGTCAAGACAGACACAAAGCACGTGCCAGGGTTAACATTAGTATTAAAGCTAAACTCGATTAGAAAACCGTTGGAATAAACTTGGAAAATAGTAGGATTAGGAAAATACCAAAAAGATATGTATGAAGCGCAGAAAATTATCAAAGGTCCTAATACTCTCCCAGTTATTGAAATCTAAGTCCAGTTTGTTTTAACTTATAATTACGTCATGTTTTCACAGACGTAAATGTCCATTAGGACACCTCCAATGTATTTAGTATGAACACTTCAAAGGGAGTCCGAAAAAGAATGTCCTCATGTAATACATGTAAAAATGTGATATTTAATTTAATGTAACTAACACTGATGTTGCACGGATCGTATTACTATTTTATTACGAGAAAATTATACACCATCAAATAGTTTCAAATACTTTAAAATACGATACTTTAAGTTAACAAGTATTTATTGATGATTTATTTAAGATATTTGATGTAAACACGTATTAAGAAAGTTCTTTGTCATCAGTATTCTAACAAATGTACACACTTTTCCTAGCTGCGCAAATTAATTGAAAATTGTGTCGTAATGCTGTTATATGATATATCTCTGAACTTGCATTTAAGCTGGAATCGATTGTTCATTTGACATTATCAATGTTACTCCTAAAGGAACTCTTAATTGCTAACCTTTAGATTTGGAAAAGAAATTATTGAAAACCATATGTGTTTCATATTAAAAATAAAATTTAGATATTAGATTGCAATCAACCGTTTTATCATATAACAAAGGAATTGTGGTATCACATTTTGTCGTATAATTTGTTTTATGCACATCGCATAGAGTGGAATACTTTGATCTTCCACTAGTTCTCCTGAGTTTTAGTGATAAAATAAATGTATGCATCATAAATAAAGTAAAACACTCAAGTTGACAACAAGTTCGATATGACATAGCTCAATCTCAGGCTTTAAATGATTTCTGGAATAAAATTCTCTAAAAAGTTTCAAATTTACAAATATGGTAATCATACAGTGTGTTAGGGTAAAATTCTATAGTTTAAATAAGATTATTTGTTCTACATCTTGTTAAAAATAATAATGCATTCCGTCTTATTCAATAAATTGTTAAACCATTGGACGTTTGATATACTGTATTATATAAAAAGTTTATTTGACCGCGTAAGTAGTTCATATACAGTATTACTATTATGTCAACACCTATAATGTGTTTTTTTTTTTTATGTAGAAAGCAAAATATTTGATTGTCGATACATAGCATTTTCTTTCATTTTAGAAATAAAATAAAGCCTTTCTAGAACAGATTTTCGAATTATAATATGGGACAGTGCATGATTTATTTGGTAAAGTATGCTCAAAACATCAAAATGGTTGAGATGTCAAGTCAGGAATATGACAGTTCTTGACCATTTGTTTTTGATGCGTTTTGTTATTTGATTTTGCCATATTATTATGGACTTACCGAATTGATTTTCCTCTAAGTTCAGTATTTTTGTGATTTTACTCTCTACGTGTTTCATATACAGTATGGCTCGTATGTCAACACCCGAATTGTGGGCTTAAACCCCGCTAGTTGTGTATGTTTGAATCCGATTACAATTGGCTGCAGTTGCATTTCCTGCAAAGGGTCGGGTTGAACTCCTAAATATATATAATATGTCAAACTATGACTGCCACGATTTCGTCAAGAGTGTTGAGTGTGGTCTTTAAGATAAACAATCAACCAAAAATGTAAGTCTGGTTAATTATTGCTGCTTTGTGTCGCCTCTTCCGTTTTAATTAGAATTTTTGTTTTTCCAAAAGCTGTTTTATATTCGGAAATAATTCTTAAAATACATCTTGAAGTTAATTCCCTTATTCTTTATAATGCAAATAAATCCCTGAATATGTAGATCGAACAGCTACAATTTGTGGAGAGAAAAAGTTTTAAACGCACACATCAAGAACAGTATAAACAATATTTCATTACCCTGTCGATTTGATGCTAAAGTGCCAATTTAAAAACTGCGGAAGACATCTTGTCTGATGTTGATATAATAAATGTGCTAAAGTACTTCATAATGCATTGTAATTGTTTCCACTTTAGGAATCATAAATAGTAGTTTTATGAGTATGATTGTTGACTTTCGTTTGTTTTAATTTTGTCTTATATAAATTTGATAAGGTAAAATGTGAGATCTCTTTTTTTTTTCTGAATTATGGAATATAACACTGATTAAAAATTGCTTTCCTTTTGTTTGATATATTCTGCATCGCTGATGTGGCATTATATCGATGTCTGGTAGATATATTAGGGTTGAAATTAACAATGATAGGGTGTAGATAGAAAAACTATGTTTTTTCAACTTTATTCATTAGTAAATTTTCTGTCTTTTTTAATCAAAACAACTGTATTTTGACTTGTATTCTCCGTTTCTAATTATTCAATTTATCCTTTTGACCTTTTTTGGAGTATCCATTTCATGTTGTTTTAAATCGAGTATTTTTCTATATACGGGTATATCAATTCATATATAGGGATAGTGTAGGCAGAGACGATATGTTAATGAAAATAACAGCCACTAAATGTCTGTGTCCGAAGCTTTTTCAAAAAATGTTTTGTAGTTACCTTCAGGAAAACTCACACACAACGAAACAGTTCATAAGCGATTGGTATATTTACACAGATGTTTGTTGGAAAATGTCGGCGGAGTGTCAGCTCGATATCAAACAAACAGATAGTTCTTTTTAGCATTTAACTTGTTCAGTTTTCTTCGCCTGTTATGTTAAACCTTGAAATTACGGGACAACACATATTTGCAATTGATCCAAAAGGTTATGACAATACCAAAACTTTTAACAAACAGTTTGAAAAAAATTTGAAAACTCACACTCAAAACCTTCGTTGTTTCATGATTCTAATATCCAGAGAAAATAAAAGTTCATGATACCTACATTCCTCCATGTTCTAGTTTGCAGAATGAACTGACTAATGACTCCCACTCAACTTTACTTTGAATTGTATAATTAAAATTTTATATGTAGGTGATATATAAATTGACACACACAAAAGCGACAAAAATTACCGGTATGATAGAAGAAGTATGCAATTATGAATGGTAGATGAAAAGATAAAAGGTCTAATAATTACATAGTATATGGTTTATATTCCGATCTCAATGATTATTTTTAAACTGACACATTTTTGTATGAAAATTTAAAAATACGGTTAAGAAATTACTGAAATCAATATATTGATCGGTCATTCCTGAGGAAAATTAATCAATAAAACCAATATTATAGACGTTATGAAAAAAATCTGAGCAACGATATGCAAAACTTTTTATTAGAATTAGAAATTATACTAAAAATGTCTACATGTATTTGAAATGTATAAATATAATTTAAATGATAAATGTACAATATTAAAAAAAACCTATGCTGTACAAATGAACTCCCATGATGTTTTCCAGACGATTTTTAAAACAGAAAATTTGGTCCAATTTTATAATTTGTCACGTTAAGTTACAACAACCAAGGTAGGATAAGGGACTCCTGAACATCTACCTAGACAAGCTGTTTTTTGTAAGAGCATATCATTGTTTTGATGAAATTTCATCGAATAATCGCCTATATTGCAATCCAACGTTTATTGTTTACACATAGTTCGTTTCTATGTATGTTGCATAATCGTTTGTTTTGTTGAACTTCAGAGTTTCTGTTGTTCCGTTGTTGGGTTTCCATCGGTTTTAATATGTAACCCGGATTTGTTTTCTTTCAATCGATTCATGACTTTTGAACAGCGGTATACTACTGTTATTTTTTTGTCAATAAATGTGAGGTAAAACATTTGATTCGCATATGACTTGACTTATTGTAAAATATCATGTGAAAATAAAAATAGTTGATAGAATTTTTGTCATGTTGAGCTATTGTACAAATACTTGATAGCATAAACCTAATTTGCATTCCTATAATTCTCTTTAGCTGTGCAAAAATTACCCTGAAGGAAAATAATGATTAAACTAAAGCAGCAGGTTTTGTAATAAAGTAACGAAAATCTGAATTTCTTCTTCCAATACTTATTCAAAAGATCGTACATGTACAATATATGACTGTTCCCTGTGTAATCAGAAATAAAAATTTAGTTCCTACTTAATGCGAATTAAGAAACTTGTAATTCTTATAACTCTTGGTGCGTGCAGAAGATCTGATCGCTCATTTGTCATGTCCTTAAAAGCGTACATCTCAATTAACTTGTGATTAGTTCAAACGTTCTGAAAAATGATATTTCAACCAATTGCGTAACGTAATATTCATTTTAGTCTACTAACAAAGAGATTACTTATATTCTTTAAGATTCAGGCGACTAACTCGCACTTGAAATCAATAAGTTATTTTCTAAGTGCAAGTGAAGAAATTATTAGATCCTGTTAAATTGTGATAAAGTGATTATATATTCAAAACAAATTCAATTCGCTCTTTTGTAAGTGGTGGTATGAAAAGAGTTAATGAATTTGTGATTATAAACACATGTAGCCAGAGTGCGTTAATGTAAGACAATTCAAGACTTCGGGGTCATCTTCAACTGGTAGGGGCCTCGGTGGCCGAGTGTCCTAAGTAGTTACTACTGTAATCACTAGCCAGTCAACACTGCGGTTGTGAGTTCGAACCCCGCTCGTGTGGGTGCACTCGACTTTAATCATAATTGACTAGGATTGTCAGTTTTCCTATCGAAGGTCGGTGGTTATTTCCGGGCACTCCGGCTTCCTCCACCAATAAAAACTGACCGCCACGAAATAGCCAAAATGCGGGGCTAAATAGTGGCGTTAAAACACCAAAAATCAAATCAAATCTTGAACTGGTTCATCATACCAAAGTTAAGAATCGATATGTGTATTTTTTTTGTAATGAAAGTAAGAAGATGTGGTATGAGTGCCAATGAGACAACTCCATCCAAATCACAATGTTTAAAACATAAACAATTAAAGACTAAAGTACTTCCTTCAACACGGAGTCTCGGCTCACACTGAAAAGCAAGCTATCAAGCTATCAAGGGTCCATAAATGACTAGTGTAACACTAAACAATTCAAAGAGAAAAATCAAACGACAACCACTGAACGGGTTTCACTAGTCATAAGGCGCCGTTCCCTTTAAACTGTTTATTTCATTCAATTTCAAAGTTATATCTTAGCCATAATATCAAGCAGAATGTGCTTGTTTTTTCTATGAATTTTTATGATATGAATTTATATAGTTTTCAATAATACCTCATGCACCCTGTCAATATAATGATTATAATATTTCTAAAATAAAAGTTAAAATATGATATACTTTAATTTAAATCTATCATAATATACACTCCATGTTACTGTATGCAATTTTCAAAAATACGTCATGTACCCTGTCAATACAATGCTCATATTAGGCCTTAAATTAAAGTCAAACTAATGATACACTTTTCTAATACTAGTATAAGAACTACTACAACAGAGTATAAACAAAAAGAATGTATAGTTTGTTCATCTTAATTTCTTTCTTTCTTTTCTTTTTTTCTTTGTGCTTTATCATGAAAGAATAAAAAATACAAAAAAAATACAGTCAGACGCAAACGCTTAAACTCAATTTTATCTTCTGTCGGCCTGTGCATCTTCCTAATATTAAAGTCGAAGTGATTTAGACATAGAACTGTCATGATCAAGAATACTGTCGACGACCTTCAACAGAAGGGGGAGTAATGAGGCAACCTTAACAATTTCAATCAGAATAAACATCATTGCTGCAGTGACTGATTCTTGACAAAACTTAAGTTTTATTCTATTGTACTATCGTAAAGTTCATTGATCAAGTTAATTTTAAGCAATGTCACCTTGTGTGTTGTTTCATTGTCTGTTTCCATTTCATCACTCCAGGACCTGATGAAATGTACACGTCTTGTCCGTTTCTATTTGTTAATTTCACTTTTCTTCAGCTTTAAATAAATTAAAATGTCAAGTATAACGATTAGTTTTCACACTTTTCAGAAGTCGTTCAACAGCATTTTAAACCTGCTATTCAATCTGACAATAAAAAAAAACATTTGATTATAAATTTTTTTCACAATGTTTGGAAATCATGCTTTTAAAGCATGTGCGAAGATTTTTTTCTGTGCAGAGCATTTTTTGTGATAAATTATCAAATTGTGATACTCGAATTTGAAAAGATTTGTATTAATATGCAGATAAAACTGAAGTCGGTGCAAATAATATTTATAGTAACAAATCAATACTAGTATTAAAGAATGTTCAAGCGGAAATCACCTCTAGGACGAAACTCACATTATTTTACAGTCCCTCTGATATCTTTCGTCCCTCTTTTATAGTACAGATAGCCAAAATTAGATATTTAATGCTTTAAAAATGTTTTATGGCTAATTTTTTAAAAATATTTGAATTAAAATCAGATTTTGTTACTTAGTATACAACAATGAGACACCAACAACACAACAACAAAATAAAAACACAAGATCTGTTGATGAACGTTTAAATAAACACCAGTAATAGCAACCTTAGCAACGTAATAGTCTTTCTTGGGATAATTAATACGATATATTTGTAGTTAAAATTTAAGAGACACAATACGTAACGTTTGACTTGTAACAATAGGGTATCGTTGTTTTAATTTCAATTTTGAAACACATTTCGTTTAGATAAATACACTATGTATCGGAATTGCCTTTTTAACTTATAATATTTATTATCAGTCTTTATACTTTTCAATATAACTTTTAAGTTACTATTAGACCGTTACAATTTTAGCAGTAATTGCAACAGTATCATATACGCGAGAGGTTTGGCTAGACATAAAACCTGTTTCTGTCCGTCATTTGTAATTAAAATGTTCTGTACCAAGTCAGAAATATTGCATTGTTATGAAATAGTCCGTTTAAAAATGTTGGTTGTTTTTTTGTTTTTTGGTGTGTTTTTTTTGTTGTTGCAGTACAATGTTTTTGATGTTCCGTTTGTTATTGTTGTTGTGGTATTTTTTTCGGTTCTAGTTTGTGACCTGGATTTGTCTTCAGTTAATCGATTTATTACTATTGAACAGCGGTATACTAATGTTGACTGTAGATACCACTTTTTGGCATTCATGAGAAAAGAAAGGCAGCAATGTTATTTAAACTAGAGTTACACAGGCTTATTTCTTGTTGAAATTACAAAACAAGAAATTGAAGTCTTTTTTATAGAAAAGGTAAAATAGCCAAATTGGTATATTTGAATTGCTTACATCTGTTTCTATGGGCGTTAAAAGTTCAATGCTGATACAAAATTTAAGATTATGTGCATCTTATATACGTTTTTATACTTGAATTATATTATGGATCTTTGAGGTATCTGTTAACTGTTACAGTGAAGACAAATGTTTAAACGTGAATCCACCCGAAAAAAAATCAACATAAAGACTAACATTGATTTTGTTGATGCCTCCGGTAATATTTGTTTTTAAAAACAAAATATTCTAAAAAAAAATATTATCTATTCGAAAAGAGAAAGTCGGGTTTACCTTTTTATGTTCAATCCTGTTTGTGTTGACTTTTTTGTCATGAAAATGAATTACATAATTCATGAAATTTACTTTTAAAAGAAAGAAAAGAAGGACTCACAGTTCATGATCATCTCCCCCTTCATTGATTTATACTGAAAGACATTGATGACAGACTTTACTTTTAGAACCTTGTTATGCACAACTTAAAAATATTTATGTGTTTGTTTTAAAGGGTCTTCAACCTCTGATTTTTTTATTCTGTTCTTCCACGAAGTATTGAATAAGATATTTATTCTAATATTTGCAAAAGATTCCACACACCCCTCTTTACCCCTGATTACCGATTAGACAAGCTACTAAATTTATAATAGTACATAATATGATTCTTATTAATTGGTAGATATAGTTCTCATTTGATTACAACTGCCATGTTAGAATCGTAGTGATGGTATGTTGTAGATTTATTAGTTTTTAGTTGCTAAACTGAGTGCGTGTCACCCATAACTGGCTCCCCACGATTGACACATTCAGTTGGCTTAATGGGGCGATGATTTTGATGTGTTCCTCTGATTTTTATTCAATTGAAACGCTTAATATGTTCTCCTCAGAACAAAATATTTCGTTCTCATCATAAATATACAACTAGTTCCTCTCAATTATACATTTTGTTCCTTCAAAACAAAATATAACGTTCCCCCATAACGATACATTTGGTCCAATAATAATGACATGTTATTACCCTACTAACTACACACTTTTATAGCAGCCTTTGTGGTATGGGCTTTGTTCATTGTTGATGTGTAATGGAATCAGGTGACCTGTTTGAATTTCTGCATCATTTGGTCTCTGGTGGAGATTTGTCTCATTTGAAATCATACCACATCTTCTGTTTTCACCAAATTATAACGATACAATTTACGGTATTCCACTCTTGACGATATGCTACCCTACTAAAGTTCGATACACTTTGTTCCCCTTAAGACGATACAACTTAGTTATTTAATAACGACACTTAAGGAATAACAGTACTGTAGTTGAAGAGTTGCCACCGTCAATTTTAGATTTGACGGTCGCAAATGCAGTTTTACTGGCGACGCGTAGCGGAGACAGTAAAACGGAGATTTGCGACCGTCAAATCAAAATTGACGGTGGCAACTCTTCAACTACAGTACTGTTATTCCGATTCTAATGCATTTCAAAAAGAAAAAATACGATAAAACTTGATAAAATGTCTAAATTTGTCAAATAAAAAAAAATCCGCGAATCTTCATGAACGATTTTGGCACAAAGACGTCATGGCTAAACATGACGTCATACAAATGAAAACTTACAAACTGGAGGTTATGATATTACTTGTGCGCTTCAAATTCGGATAAAATTACATTAAAACGGCGAATTCGAGGTAGGTGTTGTTTTATTTTCGATTATATAGTAGGAATCAAACACTTTGTTCTCATAACGATATACATGTTTACTCTTAAGCTTCGTTGTGTCATTATAACGAAACATTCTTTGCTTCTAATGCAGATACATTTCGCCTAATAATGAAACATTCATTTCCCCTCATAACGGTATTAATGTGTTACCATCATAACTATACAATTTGTTTTCTTCAGAACGAAACAATGTTTCCACTCACAACGATACACTTTGTTCCCCTTATAACTATAATATATTGTATACAATGGATAACAATTCAACACTTAAGTTTATGTATGGTTCTGAAAGTAATGACACACTATGAAACACCAACAACATGAGACAAAGATATTCACAAGAAGCAGTAATATCGTATCTGACTAGAAGGTTTATCTCAAGGGATGTATGTTTCTAATTAAAATATGAACTATTAATTGCTATACGTCATGTTTATCCTTGGAAAGAACATCAAATCCGTAAATTGTATTTCCAGAGAATGGTTCCATTATACATCATAAAAGACTTACAAATCAAGCTGACAAAATCATAATCTTTCTTTCTAGACTACTTTACTTACACTCTAGTTTAATAAGTTTAATTAGATTTACTCGATGATAACTGTAGAGTAACATTCGATCTATGTTTTGCTAAGATTTGACATGTACACTGTTTTGAGGTAAACACAAAATCTGGACTTTCAGGTTATTTGTTTAAAATTAATATTGCAGAATATGAACGGTATGGGTATTAAGATATGGGAATTAATATAATCATTGTTTTGTCTCTATTCGTGATTCAACAGAGGTTTTTTTTACCAATCATAGATTTTACGTTCTATTCTGAAAATAATGTTTGAAATGATTTTTTAAAAATGAAAATATTGGAAAAGCATGTCAAATTCGGTTAATAATGATAACAATAATACCCAACATTGATCATGGCATAAACAAAAACGGTTTGTTTACTTCTTATTGTTTTGGTCACAAATTTTAGCTTCACTTATACTGTAACGGGTATTACTAAAATGCATGTTGGTTTGATCTAGGTGTTTGAAACAGTTGGTTCGGGAAAGAATACTGTAAAGACGCCATGTATTTGTTAACCTAACAAAACGTAATAGATACCATTCATTAATAGTAAATTATCATTTTTTTTCTTTTTAAGAAATATTTTAAGGACACCTTAACTCGTTAACACTTTGCTGGAATATGTATGTATTTCAATAATATCAATAACGGATGCAAATTATTGCGCACTTCTATCAATAACGAGTAAAATACATCTTTGTGAATAATATGTTTGAAAAATAACAATTCGCTTTCAACAAGTTCAGAACATATCTGCAATATATTTCAGAATTGTTAACCACCAGGCTAGTCCGTGTCCTTGACTTACGGTTTTAGTATTTTAGTGTCCTCTTGATACCTTCTTTATACTTTTGTATACAATAATGTTACCACAATTAAAACCATTTTTTTGTATTTTAAAAAGTGCAAAGGTATACTGCGGTTCTTTTCACAAAAACGTTAAATGCATGACATTTCTTTATAACTTACAATTAATTTTGATCGTCAGACTTTTTGTGATAATTATCGCCAGCTCGTATTATGTCTCATCTTTAATGATCAGTTTTTATAAATCAAAAGCTACAAACCTCTTGTATTTTCGTTCTAGATACTCGTTCAAATTCTTTTTGTGACAAGACCTACATTTAACAGTTTCCGGTTTAATGATTTACGTGACATTTATGCAACGTTTCTACAATCAAATCGTTACACATCTTCTTTATATTTCATATAAATTACACAAAAGTTTTATTATAGTGATGGTTGTATCCCAATAGAGTTATAAATTTACTCATCATAGATACCAGGAATAAAATTTAACATTTACGCCAGACGCGCGTTTCGTCTTCAAAAGACTCATCAGTGATGCTCGAATCAAAAATGTTATAAAGGCCAAATGAAGTACGAAGTTGAAGAGCATTGAGGACCAAAAAATCCTAAAAGGTTTACCAAATACAGCTAAGGTAATCTATTCCTGAGGTAAAAAAAAAAGCCTTAGTTTTTCAAAAATTCAAAGTTTTGTTAACAGTCAATTTATAATTATAAACATAACAATAATAACTCAAGTCAACACAGAAGTGCTGACTACTGGGCTGGTGATACCCTCGGTTAATTAAAATCCACCAGCAGTGGCATAAAAGAATAATTATGTATTTCTGTCGTTCGTAGACTAATCCTGTGGTGATTTTTAATTATTCATTTCAGAGCTGTTCAAATTATTTTGTTTCTCAGAGGATGTATTTCGGCGTTGACAGAAATTGGATGAGTTACTAACCTTTGACTTTGTTCAGACTTGGGTAGATACAAATAAAAATGCATCGGTCGAAGTACGTATGGTATGTGTTACGTCAAAAAATCGCCTGGTATACTTGCATGATTTTGACAATAGACCGCCTGCTGGGCTACAAAAAAGAAACATTGTTTTTTGGAAAGGAATGTACAATTGAAAGGGTTTTAATTTGATTTTGCGCTTATCCGGTAGCTTTAACGGTGTTAGAAAATAATGATATTTGGCGTTTATCAGTACACAAAGTCCGTACTACCAGTTACTAGAGCGATGAAAGGGTAAATTATTTCAATCACAATGTAACACGACGATGTTTTTTTTTAACCTTACTGGATCATATTTAGTTTCTAAACTTCTACAGTTATATGTATTTATTATTGTCTGTAGTTTAATCATGCATATTTGCGTTTGATCAATGTATAGTGGGTAAAGCAAGCAACATGTTAACCAATTTATTCTGAAACTAGACATATCTGATAAAATATGCCTTTTGAAGATGGAAGCACTAATTTATATTTATGGCATTTTTGTAGCATATTCAAAATGTAAAATTCAATGTATAAACACATTAAAACACCAATAGTCTCATTATCATAGATAAAACATTGTAATTGTTCTGTAGTTTTGGATCCATGTGATGTTTCTAAGTATCGAACTAATGAATATATTATGAAGTGCATCGATATTTATGTCACAAAGTTCCGGTTTCTACCTTGTTCTACCTGTCTAGGCGTGTTTTTAGGAGTTGTTAAACATTATATTATCATGTTTTTTCTTAATTATTAATATGTCTACTTTCGTTTCTACTTTGACATAAAAAGTAAAATAGAAAAAAATGAACTCCGAGGAAAGTTCATGATAAACGTAAAGGTCTTAATCAAATAGCAAAATCGAATTCTCAAACACATCAAACATATAGATAACAACTGTCATATTCCTGATTTTGTACAGACATTTTTCCTATGTAGAAAATGTAAGTTGAACCTGGTTTAATAGCTAGGTAAACCTCTCACTTTTATGACAGTTGCGTCAAATTCCTTCATCTTTCCTTTATACACGATGCGTGAACAAAAAAACAGACGGAATAGGTAAAAATGTACAAAATACAGGTACAGTCAACATTGTGTTATAATCACAATCACTATATGATTATATAAACACAAACCAATATGTAACAAAGAGACACAAAAAGGCATTTACCAAATTAACAACTTCATGCACTGCTTTTTGTTGTTTAATTATTAGGTGTATCAATTACCACTTATTAACTGCCACGTTTGTGTACTTTTCTTTTATGTCTTCCTTGCAATTGTGCTTTGGTAATTCAAGTTCTAACCAGAAATCTCGTTGTTAAGATCACTGCATACAGAAGAGCTTTCAGCGAATTATAGTACAGAAAGACAATTTTGCAGGCTTTTCTCAAGACAAATAAGTAAACTCATCATAGATACCAGGATTAAATTTTTTATTTTCACCAAACGCGCATTCCGTCTACACAAGACTCATCAGTGACGCTCGAATCCAAAAGAGTGCAAAAGGCAAAATAAAGTAAGAAAGTTGTAGAACATTTCGGACCAAAATTCAAAAAAAATGTTGCAAATATAGCTAAGGTTATCTATTCCTCAGGTAGAAAAGCCTTAGTAATACACAATTTAAGTTTTCTAAACAGTTAATTTATAGAAATAAATAAATATTAAAAAATTATCTTTTAAGTACCGCCATAAAGGTTATTCCACATATCGTATGTGTTTTGCTCCGAACTCCTTCGTAAATTTTCAGGATTGATTAAACAGTTCTTCTGTTCAAAAAGATTAGGGAACTTAAGAATAACCACTTCTTGCTGAATCATAACAGTTCAGAATTATTCTTTTAGGGTTTCGTATGGAATGTGTTTGATGTTTATTCATTTCATTTTACTCTCAATATTTTTTTCGGTCGACTCTCTGTGTAAGTATTCTGTTGAATGTTTCACTTTTCGATTGTTATTACTTTAACCCCGGCAGAATGATAATCTATTTTACATTAAAGTCGCTTCCAATCATTGTATACAATACTATATCCAATTTCCATCAAATACTATAATGTTGAAATTATGCCACTATAATGCGAGCTGTAAAATTTGTTATTTTGATGTTTAATTTGACATCAAGAAGCCTATGATCGATCTTTGGTCATAGTAGCTATAATTGGTTTAGGCTGTTATCAATGCTGAACCGATAAGCGATTCGGTTTCGCAATGATGCCGAAATTTATAGCCAAAAACCTCTTAAAACGGACGGTGTCATCTGTTATTATGTGTTTGTCACTGACTTAATCTTTTATAGATCTCATGTAGACAGTTTAATTTTCACTTTATGAGTTTGAGGACATTTTCGTGGTATAGTAAATCGGTAATCCGCAATGATTAATTATCTGGTCAATATATCGAAAAAAATCCTAACGATGTCATCATCTTTGTGCAAATTAAAGAACATGAAAGATAATTATATCGATGGAACTATAAAAAATAATATTATGTTAGGTCAGTTGTTGATAGTGCTATGTCGCTATGCCTCTCTGCTCTCAAACATACATCTTTATCCTTATTGTATTGATTACCAATTATAAATCTATCTTTATTTTCGTTTCATTAAAGGACACTTCGAAAGATGTCAAAATGAAAAATTAGGATAGATGAATATATAACGTGTAATAACCTTTCCTATTCAGAGTTAAAATATTTTAATGTGATACTGATATCATTAATTTGATGTCGTATGTCATAACTCTAGGTTATGAAGTGAACTTAGTCTATTATTTTCTCTGCTTCCTGATGTTATAAAACTGTATATGTTAATAGGTGCCATTGTGTACTTCTGTACACCGCATATTGTCAATGAGATATTTAGATTGAAATAGGTAAATCTGATTAGCTGAGGCGAGTTGTAAAAAAGCACCAGGATGTCTGAAACAGTTAAATTTCTACAAAATTATCTTACAATGATGTCAATATTGATATGTATTGTAAGTTGTTGTCTTTAATATATACATATGGATTGATTTCTTTGTGAAATTTCCATATAGGGAAAAGATCGGAGCTTTGAAACTATTTTGAAAATTAAATATAATGATAATTAACGTTTCTTTTTTAACTAAAAAATATTATGACTTATCTAACATTCACTTAATATAGCTTTTCTTCAGAGTAACTGTTTTTTTTCTACAATATATTGTAATAATTTCCCTCACTCGTGGCTGTTTCGAAATATGATAAATTGACATATGCTTATTAATTGTAGTTAAATAGGTTTTGGTCAAACAAGTAAATATGCCCCAGTAATTGTTGTGCAATTCTAAAGATCTAAATATATACATTTCCAATGTAAAAATGTCCATCTATTGTAAGGGATTGGACGCATGACAGTTATATTGTTTACTCAGGGACGTGAAAACTGGATTATTTGACACCATAAACGCATTTGTCATGCCTTGACGTCAACCGAAAGTGTATTTTATTAACAATATTCGTTTCTATCACATCTTAACGCAATTATATAAATTGTTTCCTCTTAAATTGTTGTTACTCTGATATATTGGTGTCGTCTGCAAATATTAAGACAGTTCTACCATCACGTTAATTGTTTTAAACAGTGTGTTTTCCTCTTCCAAACATTACTGATTTGTAATTGCATTTATTCTTTTATTTCGTTTCTATCTGCACAAACGTTAAACACGTTGAAATCATACGTTACCTAAATTGCATACATGTTGAAATCTTAATATGTCGAATTTAAAACATGTTTAATAGTGAATTAAATGAGAAATGTGCTTGCAATTATTGACCTAGTAGGTAATTTTTAACAAAAGTTCAGACAAAATTATGACCAATATTTAGTCTGTGAAATAAATTGTTATTAATAAACGTTAAAAACAACATCACCAATTCGTGTATCGTTCATGTAAATTTAGATTAATTTCGTGTAAACTTCATGAACTTATTAATTAAGGTTACCACTTTAACACTGTAGAAGAATCTTTGAATATTGCTTTCATCGGTGTTAATACTGATTTTATCATTAATAAATCAAAACAAAATTAAAGGAAACGGCTGCACCAAGTCAGGAATATGACAGTTGTCTTGCATTAGTTCGATGTGTTTGAGCTTTTGATTTTGCCATTTGATAAAGTACGTACTTTCAAATGTGAATTTTCCTTGAAGTTAAGGTTTATTGTTACTTTACTTTTAAATATTATCGCTATACAGCTGTGAACCTTTACGGCCCTGTACTCAAGTTGATACCTATACAAGATCATGGTTTTTTTTCAGATTGTTTCTGACGTCTTTGCAAAAAATCAACTGCAAGTGTACTAATTGATACTTTAATAAGTCCTTGATTCGTGATTTGTTAGTTATCCGCTTTGAAACTGGGTGTAATGTGTGGTTTGTACTTTGTGTCTTTAGGGCTTTTGTAACCTAATTTTTATGTTTTGTATCGATCTAATGAATATATACACATGGAAAAAAGTATTGCAACACCTTGATTTTTTAAAACTTGAAAAATCAGTCTCTTATTTTGGATGAAATATGATAAAATATTTGTAAAATAATATTGAAAAGTAGCTAATGATAACATTGACTTTAAAACGAACAAAAAATAAATGAAAAAAAAAGTTTTATCTAACCCAAATTTTTATAACAAAATGAAGTGTTTTTTGTACAAAAAATGCATTTTACAACTTTTACCGTAGTTGAACTTTACAATGTCAGACATTTCAAAATTAATCCTTAGATGATTGTTCACATCATGTTTGATGTAATACGCCAAAGAATTAGTACTTTGTGCGCAGCCTCTATTCAAACGGATAACCGCATCTTAACGTCTTCTGATATCTGCCTAAGTCGATTAATTTGTTACTAAGCTAGCAATACCATTCTTGACGAAGGATATTGTTTATTTCATGACTTGTTGGAAATGGGGTGTCCTTTCATGCACTTTACGCCAAATAGTGTCCCATATATGCTCGATATGATTCAAATCCGGGCTACGATTGGGCCAAGGAACATAAACCGAATTCCATTGGATAAATGGATCTTCCTCCACGACGCTTATTTCCGACTGTGGCGAGCTCTGCATTATATTGGATACGGGCATCTGTGTGTCTGTCTGTTCGTAAGCAAAGGTCCCCGAAATGGTAATTTCACACGATAACCAGTAGCGATGAGCCGATCTCGAACAGTTCTTGTTTAAAGGCTCATGTATGGTCATCACTCTCTTTTAAGGATTGTATGTTTGCGATGGGTTTCCTTCTGACCAACCTTCATTGTGCTTTATTTTCCCTAGCAGATGTTATAAGGGGTCTTCTTCAACATCATTTCTTGTCTGATTTTTATTCTTAAAACGACTCATAGTGGAATGGTGATGACCAACAATACGTGCAATTATCACAGCGACATACCTGCTTCCCTCATGCTGGATATCTATCACCTTGCTGCAGTTATGGGTTTGTAGATGACCAATTACAAGGTGTCAATAACATAAATTTGTAAACATGGTTATTTTAAGTGTTGAAAACAATGAGGATAAAAACAGCTGTTTTAGTGTTTACGAGTACAGTAGCTGCATGTGCAGATAAGAACTGATAGTCAATATTCATTGATTAAACTCAGGTGCTATTCTATTTCAACAAATTATTTAACAAAAAAATTAAAGGTGTTTATTTAATTTGAATGTCAATTTGGTGTTGCAATACTTTTTTCCATGTGTATATATACATAAAAAATGTTGGTGATTGCAAATGAGACAACTCTTCAAGAGACACCAAACGATATAGAAATTAACAACTATAGATCGCCATACAACCCATACCCATAGTCAACTATACAAGGCCCCAATAAACAATTCAAGCGAGAAACTAACGTCCTGATTTATGTAGAAAAAAATGAATGAAAAACGATTATAAATAACACAGGAAAAACGAAAACAACTGAATGATATTGTCTCGACAGGCACATCGTCCAGAATATTAAACATGGGGTAAAACATGATACGTGGATCGCAAAATTCCTTTTTGTCTGTTTGTATGAGTGTTGTCAACGGTTAACCGTTCGATGATTTCAGCTTTCCAATTGTGAACTTTCCATTTCTTAGTAGCAACATTCCAGCAGCACCTGCATACGGGTTATATATCTCCCAATTGATACGATATTCCCGTGTTTGTATTTCCTATCATGATTTTCTTGATAGAGGATTGCTACTCACAAGGAAGCTATTAAACCAAGAGTTCCAAAAGGTGAAGTTGAAATCATCCCTTTCGTAAATTTTACGGACGTCATCACGAGTTGGTTGACCGTTATAGAATAAATAAAGGCAACAGTAGTATACCGCTGTTCAAAACTCATAAATCCATGGACAAAAAACAAATAACCGTTTCAATAATGATATCGGACATGTTCCTTACGTCGTACCTACAATCCCCTTCCTTTCATGAATGTGACCTACCGAATTAGACTATTTACCCGATTTGTTATCACATAAGCAACACGACGGGTGCCACATGTGAACAGGATCTATTTACCCTTCCGGAGCAACTGAGATCACCCCTAGTTTTTGGTGGGGTTCGTGTTGTTTATTCTTTAGTTTTATATTTTGTGTCATGTGTAATATTGTCTTTTTCATTTTTAGCCATGGCGTTGTCAGTTTGTTTTAGATTTATGAGTTTGACTGTCCTTTTGGTATCTATCGTCCCTCTTTTCAAACGACCGAATACCGAAGACTAATTAATCAAGCAAGCATATTATTTATGTTTGTTCCTTCAAATATACATATATAATCATTTGAAGTGATAGGTTATTTCATGTACAGTAAAGTTTATAAGAAACCTTTAGGAGATAAACTTTTCGTAAATTATGAATCTAAAGAAACCTTATTACAAACTTTATACTACACCATATTAATTACATTGATGGTGTGTATGAGTCTATTAATCTTTCATAAACTGTTCATTATTATAGCCTTTTAGACAATGTTAGATAAACTCATTCTAAAAGTTGTTTTACCACTGTTTTTTTTAATATTGCCTCTTTCGGAAATAACCTTTTTTTATTTTTTTTATTAACTAGAGGCTCTCAAGAGCCTGTATCGCTCACCTGATTCTACTTGGGTTTTTGAAATCATATAAAAAAATATAAAATTTGGCTAAAAGTGACAACACAACCTCATAAGGAAAGAAACATTCAGGCTATGCTTAATTTCATTCAAAAGTCCCCCACTGGCGGCCATCTTGGATGACGGATCGGCTACAAAGTAACAACACTTGGTCAGCACCTCATAAGGAACATTCATGCCATGTTTGGTTTTATTCCATTCAGTGGTTCTCTAAAAGAAGTCATTTGTATGCATTTCCCATAGGTTCCTATGTTAAACTAAGTCCCCCGCTGGCGGCCATCTTGGATAATGGATCGGTTACAAAGTAACAACACTTGGTCAGCACCTCATAAGGAACATTCATGCCCTTCAGGCCAGGTGAGCTAATAAAAAAATAACTAGATAGAAGTATTAACAAGGTCATGTTTTTCTCATACTTTTTATGACATTTTGTTTGATATTTCAGTCTAGGAAAACATGATTTATCAATAGTTTGAATTGGCTTTGATCTAGATTTTGGTGAGTACTCTCAGATCTCTAGATTTTATTTGGTTTTTGTTTGTTCCGGAATGTGTGTGCTTGATGTAGATCTGATTATTGATGCCTGTTCTTATTGACGTTGAAAATTCATTTTTCTGTTTTACTGACACACCACTGATTCGTATGAGGGATGTTTGAGCGTTCACAGACAATCTGCCAATACCTAAAATTTGGCGTTGCACATGTCCATGTTTTTTCTCGACTGTTTATGGCGTCTTTTCAATAACTTTGTAGGATGTTAGATGTGTATTGATATTTTAGTCTAGGATACAAAACAAAAATGTGTCCAAAGTTCACGGATGAACCACTCGATTAATATTTTCTATGATCAGTGGACTGTGAAATTGGGGTAAAATCTTGAATTTAGAATTAAAATTAAAAACATTTTCATATGGAACATGTACATGTGTTTCAAGTTGATAGGACTTCATCAAAAACTACCTTGACCAAAAACTTTAACCTGAAGTGAAACAGGTTAAACTGAACCACAGAGCAGAAAACACAATGCCCCTCTTCCTTCGTAGGTGGGGAATAAAAATATCCACAAAGTTATTTTAGCACTTAATATGAACCATAGTTTCAGGTAATATGATGTAAATGTTTGATCAGAGTCAAACAAATCATTTTTCTCATGAAGTTTATCATCTTAAGGAAATGTGAAATCAATATCCCAGTAGTCAGCAGCACCTTGTGTTAACATGCATTATAATAAGCTAGAATTACTGGAAGCACTTAAGTATTTCTACAGGCCATATATGGCCTTAGCCTTAGCCATATTTGGTACGTCCAGACCAGGGACAACTTATTCCAGTTCTTCAATATACTTTACATAATAAAATTGAGAATGGAAATGGGGTATGTGTCAAAGAGACAACAACCTTCCATAATAAAAGAACAACAGTAGAAGGTCACCAACAGGTCTTCAATGTAGCGAGAAATTCCCGCACCCGGAGGCGTCCTTCAGCTGGCTCCTAAACAAATATATACTAGTTCAGTGATAATGAACACCATACAAATTTCCAAATTGTACACAAGAATCTAAAATTAAAATAATACAAGACTAACAAAGGCCAGAGGCTCCTGACTTGGGACAGGCGCAAACATGCGGCGGGGTTAAACATGTTTGTGAGATCTCAACCCTTCCCCTATACCTCTAACCAATGTAGAAAAGTAAATGCATAACAATAAACATGGACAACAATTTATCCAGTAATTTTGAATGTCATTAAATATAAAACAATTGTATCAAAAGAACTATAACTCATGTTTTAAATCCATCATCTGTCCATATCTAAACTTTAAAAATTTTCCGTATTCATAGATGTTGGCCACTTCTGAATGATACATGATATAAGTTGAAAAGTGAAACTACAACCAATGTACTTAAATAACACATGAAAGGATACAAAATATAAGGTTATTTAGAAACTGGCCTTACCACAACACTTGATACTGAAAAGTAAAATCACAAAAATACTGAACTTCGAGGAAATCAATTCGGAAAGTCCATAATCACATGGTAAAATCAAATAACAAAATGCATCAATAACGAATGGACAAGAACTGTCATATTCCTGACTTGGTACAGGCATTTTCAAATGTAGAAAATGGTGGATTAAACCTGGTTCTATAGAAAAGAAGATGAGAGTTTAAATATAAAGTTGCCAGCATATCATTACAAAGCATTTTCCCATATTTCTTTAAATTTTACAATACTAAAGCCAGTTATAAAAAAGACACATGCATATTGAATTTGTTTTAAGTATAAACTTAAATACTGAAATTTAACAGTTAAAAGTTCTAAATCTGTAGAATTTCATATTAAAAAATGTTCAAAATTTAAAGGAGGCTATTTAAACTTGATTATAGCTCTTCATCTTTTATATAAGCTTTGGATTTCAAATATGTTGGCTACAAGCATCACTGAGGAGACATGTATTGTGGAAATTTGCATCTAGGGCAGAAAAATTAGTACCGATAATGTTATTATTTACCTATTGATACTAATAACAATGTAGTTTGAAGCAAATTGATTCCAGCATATATATATTTAATGAGAACATACAGTATGTGAAAATTATCTCCAATCTGATGTTAAAAAACCATAACATTGAGGTGAAAATTGTTAAAAACTTTCTGATTTTTTTCAAAGCTTGCTTATCTTATAACTTGCAGCATAATTTTCAAGTTTCAAGTCAACCAATCTGACTTTATTCTAGTGTGCAAACTTGATTCAAATCTCATTATTGTCCTGTAATTTTAGAAAGAAAAGTGAAGTTTTCTTTTCATGGCGACAAATATTCCAATGTAAATCATGTGACATACTTAAATGAGTCAAACAAAACCAAAAATGTCAAACAGCACACCACAACATCATATGGTCCAAATAGAAAATAAAAATAACAATATGTAGTGCATGATCTACTGCTCACTAATGTGTATACTCCCAATCTTGCTCTTGATTGAAAGGATATACCTTACATCTACTAGATTATGGAAGCAGAAGAAAGACAGCAGATAAGCACATAGGGTTAAGCTTAGAAATATCAAAATGTGTACTCAACATAAGGAGGCTTTAATTTGCATTTGCTAATAAGAATTAATGCAATAAGAATTTCTTGGCAAACAGTAGATAAGTGTAGGATCTAATAATGTGTAGCTTACACATGTGAAAATAGCTACACATCATCAACATTGAAGATCTGCTTTTTTTATCTGCTGTTAAAGAAAAAATGCTTTACAAATGTGTTCTGGACAGACAGACAGAGAGGATGGTTTAATAAACAAATCCATATGCCCATGACTTTGTTTGGAAAAACTGCTCTCTTAATCTAAAACAATCTAATTGTGAGGACACTTTCCATTCAAACACAATTTTTCACATCAAACAGCACAAACTACTACTTCTACATTTTTTAGTGAACACTCCTTCAATATAATTAATGGTGACAATATCATTTTGTATTTCATTAAATGTCCATTCTCCATGATAAAAAAAAATGCTACATCTTTTCCATTGAATAGCACTATCTTCTTCAAGTTTGTCTTAAAACAAATATTTAATCTGACTCTTCACTTTCTATCAGGTCTTTTATACGACTGAATTTGACAGGAGACACATGTGGAGCAACAGGTTGTGGTTTTCTATCATGTCTGTTGTATTTACTTCTTGCATTACGTTGACCAATCACTAAAAAGAATAAAATGCAATGTAAATTCAAGGTAAAAACAAAACATACAATGCAAAAGCTAAAATCAGGGGGAAAAAATGAATGGGTCCCAAAACACTTTTAATTTTAGGACAATCTGTGCAAGCTTGAGAGTTTTTTACAATTGATATGCAGGAAGTAATTTTGCGATTCATACGATTTTACTCCAGCTACATATACCCTGAGTGAGTCATCATTTAGCTTTATTCAATTTAACAGATTTGCTCCGAGTAGGGTAATTGGTCTTAAAAACATTTTCCTAATATTGACAAGTTTTATCAAATGCAGTTTTGGATTCCCATTATCATGATTATGTGCAGTCAGGTGCATTACTTAAACAAGTAACATTTAAAATTACCTATACAAGTAATGTTGAAAACGAGGCTAGTCTAAATATAACTTATATAAGTTTCTTTTCTAAATATTATTTTTATAGGTGTCCAACTATACAGATTTTACAAACTTTAACAAATTTTGGCAGTCATCTGGTTATTTTTCCCATGAAATATGAAATCTAATCTTTTTGAAACACTAATTGCCTTTCTGACGCACTTATCTTTCATATTCACGCTTTTGGGTCAAAGATTGGCCTCTGGGGATTATTAAAATATCCTTTTCCTTCACAATCTTGAAGGTAGACAGATAAAAGTAGATAGAAACTTGTGAATTACTTAAAAGACTTGAAGTTATTTATAATTTGTAACCCAAAATGATAACATATGTTCCTTGAATAAGTGTTATTACTAATTCTTTCAAAGATGTTTAAGTAATGCCCCTGACTGATGTAAAAATGTGCTTTAAGTAAAAGGCAGCATACATAATTGTTGTCCTGCTAAAGTTTGTAAAGTGCCTGTTATGAATTTTCTTCAGAATTTGAACACATTTATCAGCCCCGCTGTACATGAGATAACACTCAATAGAGTACAGTATAAATCAATGAATAATAAGTATAGATTATAGCATGCCCTTTTCCATATTGGCCCTGGTATCATCCTGAGACTCCCATATCAGCCTCAAAGCTTTAGGCAAGGGTCGATATGGCCAAGGGATGATACCAGGGCCAATATGGAAAAGACATTTTATAATCTATCTATTACATATTTAAGTTCTGCAGAAAAGAGAAAACAAATTTCAATTATAATAATTTAATGAAACATAACAGATAAAGATCTTAAACATTTTATCACAAAAGTGCCATTAAGGATGTAATGATGTCACATCATTTGGAACCAGGGCACAATAACCAATAACCTCTTTTTTGCCCTGGGCAATTTTGAGGTAATTACATATGCAAAACCCGACTTATTTGTAACAAATATGGGCTTTGCTCATTGTTGAAACCGTACGGTTACCTATAGTTGTTAATGTTTGTGTCATGTTGGTCTTTTGTGGATAGTTGTCTCATTGGCAATAATACCACATCTTCTTTTTTAGTTTAATATTTTTCACACTCTTTGTTATAGTTTATAAAACAAGTCTTAGATTAGTATAACTTTTTTTCAAATAAGAACACATATTGACTTGGTATGATGTAAAGAATTTATAGGGTATACATCAATGTGACAGAAACCAAACACAACCTAAACACATCTAGAAGTCAACAGTGTTTATATAACATCAATGTGACAGAAACCAAACACAACCTTAACACATCTAGAAGTCTACTGTCAACAAAAATAGGTCTTCATCATAATATAATGTCTAAAAATTATAAAGAAATACTGACATATTGTATAAACACATTTTTTGGACACACTTGAAAATTATCATTGATATGTTCATAATTATAATAAACAGCTGCGCCATGAGCGCATGATACGCCCAATGTCTTATGTGGAAGTTATATGCAATAATCATAAATAGTTTCTGAGAAAGTTTTAAGCAATAAACATATAGTTTTTGAGACACGGCGGGTTTTTACAAAAAAATAAATATCACTAAAATAAAATCGATTTTGAGATATGGCGCGACATGTAAAAAAAACCTCCCCCTTTTTTTACAAGATACTCAATAACTCAAAAATGAAATTTTGAATCATCACCAAAAAGTATACAGATATTAAGATTAATATAACTAAGAAGTGTTTAAAGGAGCACTAGCTACGATATATATAAAAAAATAAAGTATGATTTTTTTTAGATTAATCATTAACTAAATCGGAATAATGAAATAATAATTTGCTTTTAGCAATCAATTTGCTTTAATTTTGTTGAAATAAGCGATTATACATAATTTTTGACTGATTCACTTACAAGTAAATACGTCATCATCATTCTAACCGGTATTCATGTGAACTTCAATTTAACCCCCCTAGCTAGAGACTGACAACGCATGCATTGTACGTGAACTGGTTATTTAAAGAAAAAAATGTCAACAATGAAAGTGAAACTACGGTAAATCATTTGATTACTAATTCGATCCACATAAATCATTCTTATACGGTTGAAAACAATGAGAAACTTATATTTTAAATCTAAAAATTCAAATCAAACAGACCTATAAAGATCCAATTGCACGTGCTGGTTTAACCTATTCATATCTTTATTTGTGTTTACATCGCTTATATGGTCATCTGAGGTCAAATCGATAGTTAATTAGATGGCATCTGGATTTAAATACACACGAAACGAACCTAAATATCATCTACCCCATGCTCTGTAAACTGTTTATTTTAAACGTTTGATAGATTGGATAAATGTTTTACATTGTTATTAATCAAATATGAGAATTTGAGTCAAATTGGTGACCATGAATTTGACAGCTAGTGCCCCTTTAAAGTTTAAAGCCATAATCAAGAATCTTTTTTGAGATACAATGCGACATGTGAAAAAAACACATCCCTGTTTTAGTTACAAAGTGCCGTAAATCAAAATGTTTAAATCTAATTTTCACCAAAAAGTATACAGATCTATTGACCATCATAAGAAACAACTATATTAAGTTTCATGAAAATTGGATAAGTCGTTCTCAAGTTACGGTGCGACATGTTTACGCCAGACAGACGGACACCGGACATGTGTATACCATAATACGTCCCGTCAAAATTTTGACGGGCGTATAAAAACTGTTATCAAAACTTTGAATTTTTTAAATACTAAGGCTTATCTACCTCAGGAATAGATTACCTTAGCTGTACTTGGCAAAACTTTCAGGAATTTATGGTCTGCAATGCTCACCAACTTCGTACTTTATTTGGCCTTTTTAACCTTTTTTTTATTTGAGTGTCACTGACAAGTCTTTTGTCGACAAACATGCATCTGGTGTAACTATTAAATTTCAATCCTGGTATCTATAATGAGTTTATTTATATACAAATTAATATAGTTTTAGACATATTAACTTTTGTCTATTACTGCCAGTTGATTGCAAGATGCCTTTTATCATTTTTCTTAGGTTCTAGACGTATTCACAGATAAAATACATGTGTGAAATGACAAGTGTGCATTTTTCAAAAACAAATGATAATCACCTTTTTCTTTACCAATAATATTGTCACAATCGAGTTCAGCTGCTTCCTTTCTCAATAAAACCATTGGAACCTGTTCCTTACTTGGTTTACCTACAATGTAAATTTAACCTACTCATATATCTATCATTCACTTTAATGAATGCCTCAAGACCTATCTATTTTGGTCATATTTAACTTTTAACTTTTATGTAGATCTTGTTTTGCTGAACATTTTTCTTTTTTAAGTTTATGCTATTTATTACAGTTTGTAAAATAAAAAGCAAATATTTTTTTAAATGTTCAAACTAATTATTAAAGGGCAATAACTTCAGTAATAAGTCGTCTGATAGTTTGACTTAACTAGACAATAGGTAGAGCTCAACATTCTAAAGACTTCTGCTCTGTCAGTATTTCTTTATATACTGTGGATTCATTATTATTCGTTGGATACCAATTTTTGTGGATAATTGTGGGTACAGGTGAACCAAGAGTTCAAATGTCCAACATATATTAAATTTTCCTTGGGCTTGTATGTAGAATTTGGCAAAACCACAAATTCAAATATCCATGAACATGCAAATTTTGCTCAATCCATGAAAATCAGTACCCACAAAAATAAATGAATCTACAGTATAGTGGTTTTCAAAATAATAGGCAAATCTGGCATTTATTTTAGGCCATGTCGGCAGTCTTGTTTGACAGATAGGTAATTGGACACATTTTTTCGAACTAGATATCCTTACGATGATTGTGGTCAAGTTTGGAAAAAAATTGCCCAATAGTTTCAGACAGATATTCCTCTTTTAGGACAACAATATCCTTCAAGAAGTCGTCATACAGTTTTGATGTAAACAGACAATGGGTAGATAAATATTTAGTATAAACTAGATGTGTAAAAGCAACACGAATGGCCCTGTCTCAAAAAGTTGAAAAATCTGCAATTTCAATAACACATGTGGACACAAACATGACGGTTGTCTCACATATAAAAAATCAGCTCAAAATCTGGATGCGTATAGAAAATAAGTCAATATAACAGTGATTTTCAACAATTTTCAAAATTGTAAAGCCTAAATTTTGGCAAAAATTAGCAGAGCGGAACGAAACTTAATCTTGATCTGTTACTCACATGTCAAAAATCATCCCAATATCTGAAAGAGTTTAGAAAAAAAGTCTATATCTGTGATTTTCAACAATTTATCAAAGTCCCAAGGCCAAATTTCAGCAAAAATTAGCAGAGCAGAACGAAACTTAAACTTGATCTGTTACTTATCATGGTTAACTCACATGCCAAAAAGTCAGCCCAATATCTGAAGGTGTTTAGAAAAAAACTCTGTATAATGGTTTGTGATGGAATTTTGGAATTACAGACAAGGGTAAAACTATATGGCACCAACAACTTTGTTGCAGGGCCATAAAAAGATGTAGTATGATTGCCAATGAGAAAACTGTCCAAAACAGACAAAAATGACACAGACATTAACAACTATAGGTCACTGTACGGCTTTCAACAATGAGCAATGCCCATACTGCATATCAGCTATAAAAGGCCCTGATATGACAATGTAAAACAATTCAAACAAGAAAACTAGACCTTATTTATATCAAAAATGAACGAAAAACAAATATGTATAACATTAACAAACAACAACCTCTGAATTACAGGCTTCTGACTTGAGACAGGCACATATATAAATAATGTGGCAGGGTAAAACATGTTAGTGGGATCCCAACCCTCCCCCTAACCTTGGACAGTGGTATAAGAGTACAATATCAGAACGAACTATAAAAATCATTTGAAAAAGGCTTAACTCATCAGATGGACAAAAATACAAGTAGACATGGCCGGGTACTTGTACATCCCAACAACAAAGAGACACATTGAACAGATCTGAGAGTACTCACAGTTATCTGACAGCTAGTTCAAAGCCAGTAACAACTAATAAAAAAATCATGCATCTAAAAATAACCTTGTATTGCAGTTTTCAACATAGTAGACTTAAGTACAGCTCTTTCATTCACTCCTTCTACTAGGCCAATTATAGATAAAAATATATAAATCAGGAAACCATCATATATCACATGTTTATGGAACTCTGCCTAGTTCTTATAAAAAGCTGTACTTATTTGCATTTTATTCATTCTAAATATATTTATTTGATCTTATCAGGGATCTTTGCCTATACCTTTCATTCCAAGATCTCGGAGGATTGATTTCAGCTTTACAATTTTCTCTCCATTTGTATTTAATCCCCTCAGATGAAATGCTGCATTTTTACCACATTGGGAACATAGACTTTTCAGTGTTTTCACATATTTATTTTCTTGTTCTGGACTTGTTTTATCAGTTGATTTCTATAATGAACAAATAACAAAATTAGAATAAACTCTATCTTATAAAAATAAGATCTTATATAAGTTAAATCATCTATAGTGTAAACAGATGTTTTTATACCCATCATTCTTTGCTCTACGGTGAAAAGTTATCTCATTGAATTAAGATCACATATTCCTACAAATGTTTGTTCAATGCCATCTGATAACAAATTTTAAATATTTTCTGCAGCCTCCATTAAAATATGGCTTTTGATTATTCTACATACTTGATCTATTTAATCTGAACCTACATGTATTAAACCCTTACATACAGTATAAATGCTGAAAGAATAAATGAGCAGTATTCCTGTCAATCATTTATCTACATTCTTATGACATTCTTTAACTACTGTAAATTCAGAAATTATTGCGTGCACTTATTATTGGGATTTTGTCTTTTTAGAATCAAATGCGATTTAAATCTTTGGGATATTGAGAAAAATCCTTTTTTATTCACATGAAATATTTCAAAATGTGAGTTTAAATTATTGCGATTATAACCTTGTCGCATTTTTCGCAATAATAAAAACATCGCAATAATTTCTGAATTTACAGTAGCATATACAGATGAATGAACAGATCTTTATTTAAACTACAGAAGCAAATTAAATGCATTTCAGGACAAGAAGATGTTATTACTTATATTCTTTAGTTTTCTATATTGTGTCTTGTGTACTATTATTCGTCTGTTTGTCTTTTCATTTTTAGCCATGGTGTTGATGGTTTATTTCAGATCTATGAGTTTGACTGTCCCTCTGGTATCTATCGTTCCTCTCTTAGTGTGACTAAAATCCTGCTTTGTACTTTACCTAAAGACATTACATTTTTAACATGAATGTTTACAAGGTAACAAGTCTGAAGGAAGATGCCTCACCCATCCCAGACACAGTATTCCAACTCCAAGCCAATCTGTCTTTAATTTGCTCTTTCTCTTTAATAATGCAAAAGAGCAGCAAATGCCAATTTTCAAGCCTTTGATTTCACCAGGCTGGTATTTTACCCATAACATCCAGAAACATGCTACACAAAGAAGTTTTCAAGGTGCTTTGTAAGGGGTCTGATAAAATTCTTTGAGAAACAAGAAATTAAATAGCTGACCCCTTCTGTGGCATGCAAACAGAAAATGTGTAACTTCAACAGAATAAAAACAAAAACCTGAGTTTAACACTTTAAAATAGTTAATTAAAACTTTAAAGGAACAAGAATTCTGAGAGTATTGAATGGCAATACATAGTCCCCTACTGGATAAAAAAATCCTCATACTGGAACAAAATGCAAACTTGTTCTATAAGATGACATGGTATAAACAAAATGAAAAAATTTGTAAGGGTTCCGCCGAACCCAGTGTCTCGCCTACTTTTGCTGTAACTCCCAGGCTCAACAAAAATGAGGAAAACAATAAAAAATATTCCTCTTGATACTATCTTTTGATTGTAAGAAGCTTCTGTCCAAGATTGGTAAAAATTTCAGGATAGTTTATGAATCGAATAAATGTTTTAAAAACTTTAACTGCAGACTGTATGTAATGTTAACTGGAAGAAAAACTAAGTCCATTTATAGTAAAATACAGATACACAGGTACCAAATATTAACAAAATTTCCTTTCTAGATACTAGCTTTTGATCTTAAACAAGCTTCTGTCCAAGTTTGGTACAAATTTAAAATAGTATAAGAAAGTTTTTTAATTTTTAAAAATTTTAACCACAGAGTGAATGTGTTGTTTCCTGGCAGAAAACCTAAGTCCATTTAAAAGTATAATTGGAAAAAAAATGGATTTATTTTTTTACAAAATTTACTTCTGGATACTATCTAATGATCATAAACAAGCTTCTGTCCAAGTTTGGTACAAACCCAGGATAGTTAAAGAAAGTTATTAAAATTTTAAACAATTTAACCACAGAGTGAATGTAATGTTTCCCCGCAGAAAAACTAAGTCCATTTATAAATAAAATACAGAAAAAATACAATTTCATTTTTACAAAATTTACTTCTGGATACTATCATATGATCATAAACAAGCTTCTGTCCAAGTTTGGTAGAAATCCAGTATGGTTTAAGAAAGTTATTAAATTTTCAAAAATTTTAACCATAGAGTGAATATTTGTTGACGCCGCCGTCGACGACAGAATGTAGGATTTTGCTTTTTCGACTAAGGTCAAAGGCTCGACAAAAATCAAGACAATATCTTCAAGCATGACTATAAACGGTGTGGAAAACTGATGACTGATTTTTCCTTGGACCATAATTCTGAACAAAGGTATCAGACCTAAACAAAAATTTGAACTTGATCTGTAACTTGTCATGATAAAACTATATATCAATTATCAAACTATTTCTTCAAGCATGATGGAAAAAAACTGTGGAAAACACTCTTACATAAGATATGATTAATAGTTCTCTATAATTAGCTAATTTCCTAATTAATGGATTTCACGTCATACAAAAATTATATGTATAGCATTCAGAAAACTAATTTAAACAAAATAACAAACAAACCTACATTAACTTCTTCAAACAATAGTTTGTTGATAGTTTATTAGAGAAAACTCAGCCGCAGAAGACTGCGTAACAGGAGCATATTTATATACACAATATTAATTACAACATAGTTCATCATACAAACATAATACATTTTTAAATTATACATCTTCAAAAATAAGTTTGTGTTTATTACAGTTTTAAATTAGACAAGCATCTTTTCTACCTTTTGAATAAAAATTGACAGCTTAGACAGCACATTACTATTACTATATTTAAGCATGCCAAGTACTTTTTTTTCATTTGGATATTTTAAATAATATGGAGGTATGAACTTCCCCCTTAAATCCTTAACTTCATAGTTGGTACATTTACAAATATAGTGGTATACATCTCCAAGACCAGCTTTACAAAGTGGACAAATCCTCTCATTTCGTGGTACATTTCTCCATCTTCCTGTTTCGATGGGAAACTTTGTATTACATACCCTTAATTTACATATGTTTACCCTATGACCCCGCCTTAATTTTAACAGATATGGTTCCAAGCAAAACTCTTCTTTAAAGTGTAGATAAAATTCCCCCCTTGATGAATTGTTCATATCTGAGAACCATTTTTGAATAAACTGGTCCTGGAGACGCTGCCTTACATTAATTTTAATATAATTATAATCAACTTGCTCCGGAGAATTATATAGTTCACAAAAGCCACAATCATTAAACACAGATTTTACATAGTTAAACCACTTAAAATTACAACCGTCATGCTCATGCATGTACCAAAGTAACTTATAAAGTTTACCCGATAGTTTTTTATCATTTGTTGCTAGCTTGTGCCAAAAACATACCATTTTTAACTTGATCTGCAGTTCAAGCGGAAATCTTCCAAGTTCCCCATATACCATAAAATTTGGCGTAGATGATCGCACACCCAAAGTGCGCTTACAAAACTGTAGATGTAACTTTTCAGTATTATTTTTATTTTCAAACCCCCATATTTCCGAGGAATAGGTCAAAATAGGAACCACCAAAGCATCAAATAATTTTAGCTGTAGATCAATCGGAAGTGAGATATTTTGTATCTTCTTGTAAAGAGCATAAAGTGCTTTTTGAGCTTGGTCTACCAATTTTTTACGAGCTTGAAAGAAATTTCCGTTGTAATTAAACAGCAGACCAAGATAAACATATGAATCTTTAATTTCAATAATTTCATTACATAGTTTAAAAGTAACATTCTTATTATACTTTCTCTTTGAAAAAATTACAATCTTTGTTTTTGTAACATTAACAGTGAGTTTCCACTCAAAACAATATTGCTCAAAAACATCCAGAGCCTTTTGTAACCCTTCTGCCGATTCCGCAAAAATGATTGTGTCATCGGCGTACAGAAGAATAAATAACTTGATATACAAATCAAGATTCTCTGTAAATTTTCCATTAATAAATTTTAGACCATCCACAGAATTTTCATCCAGATATTCCTCCAAGTCATTAAGGTATAAGGCAAAGAGAAAAGGTGACATTTTTTCTCCCTGTCTTACACCTACCTCACACGGGAAAAAATCTGTTTTCAGTTCTCCATTTTTAACACAAGACTTAATATCTGTATACATGCTCAATATAACTTTAAACATTTTCCCACCAATATTATATTTTAATAGTTTTTGCCATAGTCCCACCCTCCACACTGTGTCAAACGCTTTTCTAAAATCTACAAAAGCGCAAAATAATTTCTTTCCCGAACTCAAATATAATGAAATTAAAGCATGCATGATAAACATACTATCTTGGACAGAATATCCCTTACGAAAACCACCCTGGGCATCAGTTATAATCCCGATCTCGTCTGACAGAGCATTAAGTCTTGAATTAAGTATAGAGGTGAACACTTTTCCTAAATTCGATGTAAGACAAATAGCTCTGTAATTATCCAAATTGTTTGGATCCCCCTTATTTTTAAATAACGGCTTAATGATACCAATAAGCCATGAATTTGGAACGATTCCAGAATCAAACACTAAATTAAATAACTTAGTGTAAATAGGCAAAAATTGATTCACCGTGCTTTTTATAAATTCGTTGACAATCTCATCTTCCCCTGGGGCTTTCCCATTACATAACTTTTTAACAGCTGACAGTATTTCGTCCTGTGTGATTTCCTGATCTATAATTTCAATAAAACCCTGATCTTTTATACTTTTAGCTAAATCCTCAAAATCAATATCATCATCTGGAACATCGCTCTTATTTAATGACTTAAAATACTCATATAATTGATCAATAGTAATTTTAATATCTTTATCAGACCCCCCTCTATCAAATCTTTTCAAGATTTTCCAAAATTTACCAGAATCTTTTTTCGAAAGTTTGCGCATGTCAGATTCTAGTGCATGTTGAAAACTCTCAAAACTTTTATTCATTTCGGTTCTATAAACTTTCCCGGACTTTTTCATCTCATCTCGGTTCTCTTTATTCTTATTTAAACTGTAACGGTTTTTCGCTTTATGGAAACCCTTTCGCTTATCTCTGCATTGTTTATTAAACCAAAGTTGGTTAGAAGTACCAGGTGGATAGAATCTTCCCTTTGGTTTAAATACACGATTAGCGGTGCTTTTAAAAAGATCACATATTTTATCAACGGCGGTGTTGATTCGTTCTTTTGGATCAGTACTACTGTCCTCCGACAAAAGCAGTGATATCTCGTCAAATTTAGTAACGTCACTAACGAGTGTCTCAATAAACCGGTTTTCCTTGTCTGGGACCCATCGTGCATGACCACGCTGACTACTACAATTATCATCAGAATGTGTAGTAAAAATGTTCACTGAAGCATGAAAACAAAAACAAAGACCACAATGAACGTCAGAAAAAAGTGGGTTGAATTCGAGAACATTGAATTCTTTTATCAATGGAAATACACTGGATGACAGTAATAAATAATCAATAAGAGATACACTATTACATGTAGTCAAACCTATCATATGGTCATTACCTGGTAACCTACTGTTACCAATATACAAATTGTTACGTTTACAAAAATCTATAAGTTTGTACCCATAGTTATTGGGCACACTGCTATCTTCTGAACATCGCTTTAATGATACATTGCTGTCACATAAATTTTGATAATCGTACAAATATGACACAAAACTGTCATCTTCAAAATCATCCAGTATATCAAAAAGACTGTCATCAGGGACGACAACATCATCTAACAATTTGGTTTTGGCATTCAAATCACCAATAATTAGAGGTTGACCATTATACTTATTAGCAAGTTCTATCATTTCAATTTCAACCTCTGTGAAAGCCTCATTGCTTGTATACTTAGTATTTTCAGGTGGAAGATACATACATCCCATTAACAAGTTTTTATCAAAATCAACTAACCCCTTTTCTAACACTACCCACTGTACAAATTCAGAATTAGATTTTGGAAATTTCAAAATTTTTTCGAAATTACTCTTAAAACAAATAATTATACCACCCGACTTCTTTTTAAATTTTGTTCTATGCTTAGCAAAATACTTTTACCCATCAGGCATCCCTAGAATGTCAAATTCATCAGTCTTTGATTCCAAAAATATAAGTATATCATACATCAGCATCAGTTCCTGAAATTCAGGAGACTTAAGCTTCGATCTCAACCCACATACATTTAGGCAAATACATTTCAGAGTATTATTTGAAAAACATTTATTCTCTGTACTGAACAGATCACTCCTGCTACGGAGTCCATCCTAGGTACTTTTATGATGTTTACCTTGCTTTTCAGTAGATGAAGGGGTAGTATTTGAACTCAGATTGCGTTTTCGCAGAGCTGGTGTGTGAACGGTTGCCTCAACGACATGAGTATTACCAAAAAATGAGGACAATTCAACAATATATTTATCTACCCCTTTATCACTGATATGTACCCCGCTTGGGTCATTGATGTCATAGAGTGGCCTCACAGCATTACCATTTTGACAAAATATATTGAAGGTGTCAATCAAAGATACAGAACTATCCTTTTTACATAATTTAGCAAGAAAATTGTTTACAGAGTGTGTTATTTCATTCAATTTTAGTATGCTCTGTCCTTTGCCTTTACGAGGAATGATAGTGCAGAGACCTATTTTTGCAGTTGGAAATCTTGATTTTACACAGTTAACAGCACTCGTAGCGTTTACATTCACTTCATCTGGGTCACTTCTATTACGAGTGATATCATTTGTCCCAAGACATACCATAGAATGTGTTTTAACAAACAATTTACCATAGAATGTGTTTTTACAAACAATTTACCATAGAATGTGTTTAAAAAAATGAGTTATCTCCCTTTGAACCGAAATATGGTTAACATTGACTCTTTAAGGAACTTAAGACACCTAATTCCAGAGAGGTAATTTTATAAGAATAAGAAATTTGCTAAATCTTCGAGTATATTTAAATGATGAAAAATCCTTAAAAAGTTCTTTACTTTTACTGTAAATGGAGTTTTAAAATCCTTTACTTTAGTCTTTTATCAAATATGTTGCTGTAACAAAATGTGTGGTTTTTTTTTTAAACTGGCATTATATTTCATGTATTTATATGATTTATGGGCTGTTCCATTGCACCATACATGGTTTCTTGTTTTTAATAGATTTTACCCTTGGTTTTTTCACTTGTCATTTTTTTGCTCTTTAAAGCTTGCTGTTAGGTGTGAGCCAAGGCTCCTTGTTGAAGGCCGTATCTTTGACCTGTAATTGTTAACTTTTAATATATTGTGACTTACATGGAGAGGGTCTCCTTGGTACTCATACCACAACTTTCTATTTATATGATTCCCAGGTAAGGCACTTAAAAAATGTGGTAACCTTCATAGGAGAACATTTAGAATTTCTTTTACATTTCTATCTAACAAAATAGTCTTGAACTTCCATCCATAACTAATATTTTATAGTGATCTCATTGGGTCTAACGTATGGTTTTATAACAGGTCAATATTAAAAAGAAGATGTGGTATTCTTGCCAATGAGACAACTCTCAACAAGAGACCAAATGACACAGAAATTAATAACTATAGGTCATTGTACAGCCTTCAACAATGAGAAAAGCCCATACCAACATATGAGCTATAAAAAGCCCTACAATGACAAATGTAAAACGACAAAACAAGGCTTTCTATATCTGATAATCTCAGACTATTAATAATGTGAACCTTAGATGTTTTCTTCTTTCCTGTACTTTTGATTGGTTTACTTTCCTCTTCTGAACTACTGTCACTATCCCCATCAGAGGTCACCTGTTATGTAAAATGTATTATTTATATTGAAATTGAAAATAACAATTTATAAAAGTTTACTCATATAATTTTCAATATAATATTTTCTTATTTTTCTTAATAATTCTAAATCATTTAATTAGCATTCTTATATAACTCTCCCTTTTATTTGTAAATCCTTTATATCTTTTACCAATTTACAAAACAAGGGCAGTAACTTCAAATTTCTATCAAGTGTTTCAAATACACTGATCAATTATAACATAACAGTAGAAAGCCTCTCTAAATGGCAAATTTTGCCACATAATTATCCAAGTTCTTTAACTTGACTAGTAACAATCAAACAAATTCAATAATTATGTTGCTCACCTTCATTATTGCCACAAAACTGACAAAACAATGAGAGATTGACATTGATAGTACAAACTGACAAATATTTCAAGTGAAAATTTTCACACAATTTCTCAGCATATTTTTTCTTCATATTTTAAGGCTTGACATATCCTGAAACATTTTGAACAGCAAACAAAAGGGTTTCTTAAAGGAACACCACTATCAAACATGATAGACTCTCCATATCATATAATCTCAACCATATTTAGACATTTAACCTTTGATACTTTCTTTTTTCCTGTACTTTTAACTGGTTTCTTTTCCTCTTCTGAACTGCTGTCACTTTCCTCATCAGAGGTCACCTGTAATGTAACAATTCCCATGAAATTCTTCAGTATATTAAGAATTATTCAGATCTTTTTTTATTCTGAAGTTTCAATTTTTCTCTGCATGAAAACTAATATACATTTTCCGCTTCAGAATGTATTAAAGTTTGATAAAAAGAAGATTTTTTAGGTGCAACATGTGAGTTTTTTTGCTTATCATTGTAGAAATTACATGTCAATACATTCAGCAATTTAAAATGTCGTCTTCCTTAGTTACAAACAAGGAGATAGATAATTTTACTATAACTGTCATCCAATCAGAATCATTGATACAAAATAATTGCATTAGAATTGTTCATGAATTGTGCTTTTCCAAAATTAAATTAAAAACAAAATTCAATAAATACATGCTGTCCTGCATGTCCACACTAATACCTTTCAATGTTCAGTGAACTTAGAAAACAAGGTCAACATCCTAATTTGGCAAACCTTTAAAAATCACATAAAATTAATGATCCTTCTCTGTGTCTGAAAAAAATATTCTAGGTAGGATGACAAATAGGCCTACAATGTAAACTATCATATTCAAAATGCACTCATCATGCAGGTATGATACAAAGCAGTGTTCATATTAATACACATATATAACATTTATATATTCTCAACCTTTGATGATTTGTGCTTTGCTGTACTTTTGACTGGTTTACTTTCCTCTTCTGAACTACTGTTCCCATCCTCATCAGAAGTCACCTGTAATGTAGAAAAACCTTTATTGAGTCTTTAACAATATTATTTGGAGCAAAAGCATTGATATTCTATAATCAGGAAAATTTTATTTGAAAGACACTTTCTTTATTGTAGAAAAATAATTGTTGTGCTGTTTATTAATGTGGTATGAATTACGTTCTCAGTTCTTTTTCATTTGGCATGTTTATTTATTACTTCATATCTTACTTAAAGACCACCTCAGCTCAGGGTTAAACTAATGATTCCTGGTATGTCTCAACTATTTTAGTGTGAACTTACACATTTAAAATGCACTCAACATGTCAGTCAGCTAAAAAGCAAGGTACATATTCATATTTTTACTAACAATTTATGAGCATAAATTTACATTTAATTTCTTACTAGATGTTTAACAGCTTCCTCTGTATGGCAATGCTCATAGTTCAATCCAGTTAGTGTCTGTTTTAATCAGAACTACCCATTCAAGCAGGGGGAGCTTAAAATTGTACATGATTCTAATGACTTGATAAATCCTTCAACTTTTCAGAATATAATATAATTTGTGTCATTAGATTTTAGGTATTAAGTTACTCATAACTAGAGGCTCTAAAGATCCTGTGTCACTCACCTTGGTCTATGTGAATATTAAACAAAGGAAGCAGATGGATTCATGTACATCTTACTTTATTAAACAGTCTTGCTGCTTACAATTATCTCTATCTATAATGAACTTGGACCAGTAGTTTCAGTGGAGAATGTTAATAAAAATTTACAAAATTTATGAAAATTGTTAAAAACTGACTATAAAGGACAATAACTCATTAGGGGGTCAATTGACCATTCCGGTCATGATTTATTTGTAAATCTTACTTTGCTGAACATTATTGCTGTTTACAGTTTATCTCTATCTATAATAATATTCAAGATAATAACCAAAAACAGCATTTTACCCCTATGTTCTATTTTTAGCTGTGGCAGCCATCTTGATTTGATGGCCGGGTCACCGGACACATTTTTTAAGCTAGATACCCCAAAGATGATTGTGGCCAAGTTTGGATTAATTTGGCCCAGTAGTTTCAGAGGAGAAGATTTTTGTAAATGAAAACCAAGATTTACGAAAAATGGTTAAAAATTGACAATAAAGGGCAATAACTCCTAAAGGGGTCAACTGACCATTTTGGTCACATTGACTTATTTGTAGATCTTACTTTGCTGAACATTATTGCTGTTTACAGTTTATCTCTATCTATAATAATATTCAAGATAATAACCAAAAACAGCAAAATTTCCTTAAAATTACCAATTCAGGGGCAGCAACCCAACAAAGGAATGTCCGATTCATCTGAAAATTTCAGGGCAGATAGATCTTGAACTGATTAACAGTTTTACCTCCTGACAGATTTGCTCTAAATGCTTTGGTTTTTGAGTTATAAGCCAAGAACTGCATTTTACCCCTATGTTCTATTTCTAGCCATGGCAGCAATCTTGGTTGTTTGGCCCGGTCACCGGACACATTTTTGAAACTAGATACCCCAATGATGATTGTGGCCAAGTTTGGTTTAATTTGGCCCAGTAGTTTCAGAGGAGAAGATTTTTGTAAAAGTTAACAACGACAACGGACTACTGACGCAAAGTGATGGGAAAAGCTCACTTGGCCCTCACTTGGCCCTTTGGGCCAGGTGAGCTTAAAACACAGCCAACCTTCAGCTTTGATGATTTGGGCTTTTCTGTACTTTTGACTGGTTTACTTTCCTCTTCTGAACTACTGCCTCGATCTTCATCAGAAGTGACCTGTAATGTAGAAAATCATTATTAAAGTGTGACACAATGTCACTTTAGGGAAAACCATAGATGTTCTGTATTCAGCAAAATTTCCTTTGATTTATACTTTATGATAAAATATGGTTGCTGAGCAGATTATTAAAGTGGTTATTGGTACAAAATCCATTCTCAGTGCTGTTTACCAATATGTATTGTACACCATCATAAGTCTACATCCAGTCTGTAAGTATTTTGGGGTTTGTGTCAGCAGTGTCATGAAGCAAGTTGAGATTACAAGGTGGTTTGATTGCATGCCCCCCTCCAATTATTTTTTTTTTTAAATTTTAAGCCATTTCCTTCCTTGCCTCAGCTGTTTCAAGTGCTGTTATAGAAAATAATAATTTCATACAATTTATTACATCATTTTTTTTAAACTTTTTTCGGCTCTTTGGTTTGGTTGTTGTCTCTGGCACTTCATTGACACATTCCCCACTTCCATTCTCAATTTTATTTCATTTTGACTGTTTGACTGTAGTGTTGGATTGGTTGAAATTACCAACCAATTATCTATTACAATTGGTTGACAGCAACCAACAGACTATCTGTTATGATCGCATCATAATACCTTGCCCTTTTTTAAATGAAATCATGCATTTAGTCTCATTGTACATGTCTAATGTGTATATTCCATATCATTGCAGAGTTTATATATTCATATTTGATCTTTTGATTCCTTTTCATATTTTTTTTTAAAACACTTGACTTTACTTCCCTTTTTATAAAGATGTTAAACATAGCTAAAGAACGTATTAATTCTATGTACTTCTGCAATGGAAGTACTTAGTCCTTATTCAGGTGCTTCAGTGTTATTTTTCAACCGCTTTTCAGAGCTTTAAATTTTTTCCCGTTGACCTCCTTCTCCATCTGAAGATGTTCTGGACATGAGATGTTGAGATAGTCAGACCTGCACTTTAAAAGAAGATAATTTTGATACTTTTAACATCTCTAATTTAATTAAATTCTAAATTTAAAATTTTTTCAAAGCCACCTGATGGAATGAAATTTGTTTGGATTCTTTCATCTTAAGATTTGTTAGTTACTTCAAACTTATCTAAATTATTGCACTCCCTTTTTGAAGAAGAAAAGAAACTATCAATGTAGTTGAAACTCCCAATTTCATTTTCTATATTAAGTGGACCATGAAATTGGGGTCAAAAGTCTAATTTGGCATTAAAATTAGAAAGATCATATCATAAGTAACAAGTGTACTAAGTTTCAAGTTGATTAGACTTCAGCTTTATCAAAAACTACCTTGACCAAAAACTTTAACCTGAAGCGGGACGAATGAACGGAGGGAAGAACGTAGGTGGGGCATAAAAATATGTAATAAAATGGATTAAGAGTTGTCTCCCATAGACTTAGAACTACGTACATAAAATTGTGTAATTTCTCCAGATCACATTGCCTTCCAAAATAACTTTATGTTTTGTCAACGATCATGTCATGTATGTTACTTTATTTGAATGTGTATTCATGTTTTTAGTTTAAATGTACTTTAATCATTCTAATCATTTACTGTGCTTTTACATTTGTTTTATAATCCATTTGATTACATAGCTCAAATTTTGGGCATGATTGGTTATAAAAAATTATCTCATCTCACAAATGTCCTTTAACATATTCAATTCTAGATCTGATTAACTTAATTCGATCAATTTTCGGATGTTAACCCATTGGATGAGAGGTAGTAACATAAGTTTATTACACAACTTCTGACTACAGTTTATAATTAGTTCAGTCAGTCTAGTTTCACTCAGAAGGGCCCTTAGACCATGAAAGCAGAAAACTAAGGACTTTCTAAAACCCTTCAGAAATTCAATATGCATCATGAATTCTATATTTTGCTTTTTAAGTATCAAGTTATTATACGAAAGCCATGTATGTATACATTTAAGTTATAACAAGAATGTGTCAATAGTACACAGATGCCCTACTCGCACTATAATTTTCTATGTTCAGTGGATCGTGAAATTGGGGTCAAAACTCTAATTTGGCATTAAAATTAGAAAGATCATATCATAGGGCACATGTGTATTAAATTTCAAGTTGATTGGACTTCAACTTCATTAAAAACTACCTTGACCAGAATCTTTAACCTGAAACTTGCACTATCATTTTCTATGTTCAGTGGACAGTGAAATTGGGGTCAAAACTCTAATTTGGCATTAAAATTAGAAAGATCATATCATAGGGCAGGGCACATGTGTACTAAGTTTCAAGTTGATTGGACTTCAACTTCATCAAAAACTATCTCGACCAAAAACTTGAACCTGAAGTGGGACGAAAGGACAAACAGACAGACAAATGTACAGATGAATGTACAGACGAACGGACGCACAGACCAGAAAAAACATGATGCCCCTCTACTATCGTAGGGGGGGGGGGGGGGGGGGTGGACTTCAACTTAATCAAAAACTACCTCTACCAAAAACTTTAACCTTAAGTGGGACAAACGGACGAACAGACAGAAGAACGTACAGATGAACGGACGTACAGACCAGAAAGCATAATTCCCCTCTTCTATCGTAGGGGGGCATAAAAACACAGTGTACCTTTGCTGTCTTCTTTTCTGGTTCAATTTCTTTGTCTGAACAACTATCTTCATCAGAAGTCACCTGTATGATGAGAAATCAAATCATGTATAAAAGTGTTTAACAATGTCATATAAGGCAAAAACATATATATCTAGAAACAGATAGAACCCTGACACCATTCCAGAATTGACTGTTATCAATGCCTTGATTGTTTGTTGACATTGAGTGGTTTTTAAAGATTGTGTTTGTTGCAAGCAGGTTGAGCCTCATTCTCAATTTTGTTGGTAATTTGGTATATTGCATTATTAACTGGTTCCCTTTGATTTAATAGAAGTAATGGAACCCATAAATAATAAACTAGAGATATCAGTAAAGGATGAAAATAAGGTCTGTAACAAGTTTGTATAAACTTGTTCTGATATATAGATTACGGTTTCGCCATCCTGTCATTAGATTTTACGTAAGTAATAAAAACACAGCCAACCTTAACATGTTTAGGCTTTGATGATTTGTGCTTTGCTGTACTTTTGACTGGTTTACTTTCCTCTTCTGAACTACTGTCCCCATCCTCATCAGAAGTCACCTGTAATGTAAATTTTTTTTATTGAGATGTCATTTTAAACAAAAACATAGATATTTTGTATTTAGCAAAATTTCAATTGATTAATACCATAAATAGTGTACATGTATGAAAAATTAATATTGATGAGCAGATTATGAAATTGGTTACTGGTACAAACACCAGTGCTGTAGGATGTAAAATGATGGAAACAAATTATAAGGGCTTCTGCATTAATAGTCCAATGAGATTTATATACAAGACACTGGATTTGGACAACCACTTAAAGTTAGACTGTATTACATGTATTACATTATATATAACTATGTATAATTAATCTCAAAACAGGGAGAACATCATGTATATCAGTTACATGTATCTTGCAGGAATAATACCCACAACAACCATTTCTGATATACATTATTACTTTAACATTGTTTATATAAATACCTTTTTAATGCTGACTAAAGGTAGTTCCTCATCAGATGTTTCCTCATCAAGAACTGAACTCTTAGACCGATTCTTAGACTTTGGAATGTCAGTGCTTGATTTTCTTTTCTTTAAATCTTTAATAGAGTCTCCTTTTACATTGTTCCTTTTTTCTGTATCACTTGATATGCTATTAGTTTTCTTATTACAAATATTGATCAACATTTCATCGTCTGAACTTGAAAGTTTTTTATTCTTTATTTTTTCTTCATCCTGTGACACGCTGTTAGTTTTCCTATTAGAATGATTAGAGATATTAATCAAAATTTCATCCTCTGAACTTGAAAGTTCTTTATTCTTTATTTTTTCTTCATCCTGTGACACGCTGTTAGTTTTCTTGTTAGAAATATTAATCAACATTTCATCCTCTGAACTTGAATCCTCTACAATCTTCTGTCTTTTCTTTTCTTGTCTAATTTTGACCTTTGATGATTCTTTGTTTTTAGAAACAGACTTCTTTTTATTTTCTTTTTTACTGTTGATCAAATTTGTTTTTTCTTTCCTTTTCTCCTGAAAATCATTGTCACTGTTGATATCTTCAGAACTTTCGCTATCTGAAATCATTTTTCTTTTATTTCCTTTTGTCTTGTTCTTTTTTTCATTCTCCTGTTTATGTTTAGATTTAGATTCCTCTACATTTCCTATGTCATTCAAATCACTTTCTGACTCACTTTCATATTTTTTTATTGTTTTTCTTTTTTTCTTTTCTTTTAAGACTGTGTTGACCTCCTTCTCATGTTGTTCTGACTCAGATCCACTATCCATATTAAAACTCTTTCTTTTTCTCGAAGTACCTTTACTTTTTCCTGTATTTTTTATTTTAATAGGACTTTCTTCGTCATCAGACATTTGTTTTTTATTAATTTTTCTCCTTTTCTCTCTTGTATCATTATTCTTTCTTTTATGTTTTTCCATCTTCTCTTCTTCCTTGTCATCATCACTGTCATATGCCCTATCATTTATTACATTCTCATCATCTTCATCATCAGAATCACTTTCAATGACATTTCTTCTCCTTTTTGACAGGGACTCATCAGCAAATGGTATCCAGTCCATTTCATCGTCTGAATTGGTTACCATATGGCTGAACTTTTTTCCTGGGGAGGAGTGTAGTTCTGTTTCAGATATACTACATTCCTCTTCACTTTCTGCATCACTGATTTCTTCTTCTTCTTCCTCGCTACATTCATTAACATCCAAGTTTAGAACAGCATCAAGCACCTGATTAGCACTTAAACGTTTAGTTCCTCCTGGACTAACAGTCACATTTCCTTTTTCACAGCTTTTACTATCAGCGGAATTTTTGTTTTTAAATGGTATATCATCAATCCTTTTTTGGCTAGACTTGTTACCAGATACAGATTTTTCTATGCTTAAACCTGTTTTCATTTGAGGGGTTTTCTTCAGCAGACTATCATGATTATCCTTCTTAATTACTTTAGGTGGAGAACCTATTTTTTGGGAAGATTTCTTTTCTGATTTAAGTATTTTAGATGGAGTTCCTTCATTTTTTGTTTTCTTTGGTGTAATGACTTTACCACATGAAGATGTATTTTGTTCCTCTTTTTCCTGTTTCTTTTCATTTTCTTTGTTATCCAAGTTAACAGATGAATTCAAAGAGGTTCCATCTGAGAAAGAACTACTCTGAAAAATATATGAATAAGAGTTCACACGCTGAAATGTCTAGCCTTCTTTACTCATTAAAATATACTTGATAGTACTAAATATAAAGCTTTATTACAACTGTCACATAAACTAAACATTAACCAAGAAAACTAAAAATTTACCAATGAACCATGAAAATTAGGTCAAGGTCAGATGAACCATGCCAGGCCGACATGTACAGCTAACAATTCTTCCATACAACAAATATAGTTGAGATAATGCTTATACACTGTATGACTGTAGTCATGGTAGTTTAAGAAAAACAGACCAAAACACAGAAAAACTTAACACTGAGCAATGAACCGTGAAAATGAGGTCAAGGTCAAACAAAACTTGTGTGGCTGACATAGAGATCATAAAATGTTTCTAAGCACAAAATAATGTTGACCTATTTCATATAGTATAAGAAAAAGAGACCAAAACTTGAAATTTAACTTTGACCACTAAACCATGAAAATGAGGTCAAGGTCAGATGACACCTGACAGCTAGACAAGTACACCTTACATTCATTCCATACAACAAATTTAGTAGACCTATTGCATACAGTATAAAACCAGAAAACATAATGCCCCTCTACTATCGTAGGTGGGGCATAAAAAACAGACCAAAACTCAAAAACTAAACTATAACCACTGAACCATGAAAATGAGGTCATGGTCAGATGACCCCTGACAGCTGCATATGTACACCTTACAGTCCTTTCATACACCAAATATACTAGACCTATTGCTTATAGTATCTGAGATATGGACTTGACCACCAGAACTTAACCTTGTTCACTGATCCATGAAATGAGGTTGAGGTCAAACGAAAACTACCTGAAGGGTATGAAAACCTTGCAAGGTATGCACATACTAAATATAGTTATCCTATTACTTATAATACATTTGTAAGAGAGAACTTAACATTTCAAAAAATTCTTTTTTTTTTTAAGTAGTCACTGAACCATGAAAATGAGGTCAAGGACATTGAACTGACGGAAACTTTATAATATGAGGCATCTACATTCAAAGTATGAAGCATCCAGCATTCCAGGTTTTCCACTTTCTAAAATATAAAGCTTTTAAGAAGTTAGCTTAGTTAAACACCACTGCTACAAGATCACTATCCCTATGTCATGCTTTTTGCGATTTATCAATTTATTTATACAAACCTCTATCATATTCAGTTTCAATGCTAGAGTAATCATGGAAATACATAGTTTGACTTGAATGTTTTCTGGTATGTTGCGGCTTACATTTGTACTTGCCTATCTATTTAAAATTCTGTCAGTTAAGCAATTTTTCTTTCCAGTATTAGCAAAATATTGAAACAACACGTTATTAATTTCTTGCGTCCGAAGCGCTTTTCTGGATTTACCTTCAAATTAGGTTAAAGCTTTTGGTCAACATACATTCAAAGAAGTTGAACATGCAGTTGAAGTCCTATCAACTTCAGATCTTTTCACTTTAAATATTATTTTTGCTGACAAAGGCATTTTAATAATTTTGGCCAATCAGAGAAGTTTTTTTTAAATTGTCCTACATTTTACAGCAAATTGTACATTTGAATCATAAGACATTCAGTATAATAAAAAAAAACATACTACTTTTGAATGAAGGTGCAAGGAATTAACATAACAAATACTTTATTAATTTTCGTATTTAAAAATTTCATTGTTTACCTGGTTAAGTTCATCCAAGTATTGGTATACAAGTTTGTTGATGGTCAGTTTTTCTGAACTTTCCAGTTTCCTCCCAACATGCTGACTATAGGCATCTCTCACCTGGCGCTTTGTTAACACACTGTTAATACAAATAATAATGCTTTCATTAGGAAGTTAAAATTGTAATTAATTTTTTTTCACACTTGAAACAATCAGGCAATATGCAACATGCGTAACCAGCACAAAGGAAGTCCTAATGGGGGAAAAACGTGTTGAGTTTCCAATCAATAAACATGATAGAGAAAGACCTCCCAAAAAAATAATACATGTGTTTCTGCTAACCCTACCTACCCTAATTTTAGGTGCCAACCCTAACATTTTTTTATGCAAAACACTGTTAAAGTCAGACTTATTCCCTATATCATGTATATAAATACATTGTAGCTAGTAGTAACCCGCTTAAAAATGTTTGTAAAATATGATTAAAATGATATTGCCTACCTACCTACCCTATTTTTTCCAGCATGTTAAGAGAAACATACATGTATGTATTATTTTTTTAGCCTAATACAATGTACAACTAGATGTGTCAAAGCGACACACATGGCCCCATCCCAAAAAGTTGAAAAATCTGCAATTTCATTATAAACACATGTGGACACAAACATGATGGTAGTCTCACATATAACTGTGATTTTCAATAATTTATCAAAGTCCAAAGCCTGTATAATTTCAGAGAAAATTAGCGGAGCAGAACGAAACTTAAGCTTCACATATAACTCATCATGGTTAACTCACATACCAAAAATCAGCCCAAAATCTGAAGGCGTTAATTAGAAAAGAGATAATAGTAATATCAATTGAACTTGTATACATTTTTACTAAACTAATGATGTATATATATATATTGTCCCTTTGAAACATTTAACATACATATGTTATCACAGTTCTTTGATTTTTTAGGCCACAGTAACAAATGTATGTTATTTTTCTGTAATAACCCTAATTATATATAGAGTTACATCCCTGACTGTCTAATAGAGAAATAGATGCTGCAATAAAATACTCTAAAATAATAAATGTTATTAGTAAGCTAAAAAAAGAAAAAGTGCCTGGGCCAGATACTGTTATAAATGAAACAGTGAAATTTAGTAACTAGAGACTCTAACATGTCTAAAGAACCTGTGATGCTCACCTTGGTCTATGTGCATATTAAACAAAGGACACAAATGGATTCATGACAAAATTGTATTTTGGTGATGGTGATATGTTTGAAGTTCTTACTTACATGTAACTGAACATTCTTGCTTCTTACAATCATATCTATAATGAACTTTGCCCATTAGTAACAGAAAAAATTATTTGGTAAAAATTTACATAACTTTACCAAATTAATGAAAACTAGTAATCCTGTGTTAGGATGCTAACACAAAAGTCACCAAAACGGACCCCAAATCGTTTGTTCTGCGGTATCAATGATTCCAAATTACCTATGTGTAAAGTTTCATTAAATCGAATGGATTTTGATATTCTAACATTTTTGCCGTTTCCATGGTTACGGCGGCCATTTTGGAAATTTTGAAGTCAAAAGTAATGTCCACATATGGTAGGCAACATTTGTTTTAAGTTTCATCAATTTTGAAGCATTTTGATATTTTTGGACATTTTTGCTGTTTCCATGGCAACGGCGGCCATTTTGAAAATTCCAAACTCAAAAGTTTAGTCTACATACATTAGGCAACATTTGCTATAAGTTTCAATAATTTTGAAGCATTTTGAAGTTTTTCATATTTTTGCTGTTTCCATGGTAACGGTGGCCATTTTGAATATTACAAAGTCCAACCCCCACTGTAATGTGTTCCCTCCATAATTATATACAATCATGTACCATTTAATGTCTCTAGAACTAATTTGACATTGTTGTTCTGGAATGTTCCATAAAAATTCACCCCCCTAAAACTATGCCAAGGAGACCCCCTACTGAAATAAAATTAGTTCCAAGTTGAAGCTGACATGTGTCTCTAAATATTCATAAAAGAAAATATAATACCATCTACTCTATTTACAGCAGAAAATTGATGAAATGCAAAAAAAAAATTGACCCCACCCATCTTTGAGCCCCCCTAATTATGCCAAGATGACACCCTGGTATCATGGACATTGGGTTCTGCAACCCCCATGATGCAGACCTATACCCAGAATAAATATCAAGTTTCCATCCCCTAATGCTTTAAAGAAAATGGTACGACAGTTTAAGGGGTCAGAAAGAGAAGAATAAGAATAATAATAATAAGAAACGATACAAAAACAATAAGTCGCCAAAAACTCCGTTTTGGTGACTTAATTGTTAAAAATTGACTATAAAGGGCCATTACTCCTTTAAAAGGAGTCAATTGACCATTTAGGTCATGTTGACTTATTTGTAGATCTTACTTTGCTGAACATTATTGCTGTTTACAGTTTATCTCTATCTATAATAGTATTCAAGGTAATAACCAAAACCAGCAAAATTTCTTTAAAAAATACCAATTGGGGGGCAGCAACCCAACAACCGGTTGTCCAATTCATCTAAAAACTTCAGGGCAGATAGATATTGACTTGATTAACAATTTAAGTACTTGTCAGATTTGCTCTAAATGCTTTGGTTTCAGAGTTACATGTATAAGCCAAAATCTACATTTTACCGGTGTTCTATTTTTAGCAGTGGAGGCCATCTTGCTTTGATGGCCAGGTCATCGGACACATTTTTTAAACTAGATACCCCAAAGATGATTGTGGCCAAGTTTGGAATAATTTGGCCCAGTAGTTTCAGAGGAGAAGATTTTTGTAAAAGATTTCATAGATTTACGAAAAATGGTTAAAAATTGACTATAAAGGGCAATAACTCCTAAAGGGATCAACTGACTATTTCATTCATGTTGACTTATTTGTAAATCTAACTTTGCCGAACATTATTGTTGTTTACAGTTTATCTCTATCTATAACAATATTCAAGATAATAACCAACAAGAGGCTGTCACAACGACAGCAAACCGGATTTATTAAAATTTATTTGTGTCCTGGCAATATCACAAGAACCATTACTGATGAATGGTGAAAGTGAAAATAGTCAATATCAAATTTGACCTCCATTTTGTCCTCAGTATCAACATATTAAAATTTTAAAAGTATAGATTGAATGGTTCATGAGTAAATGCAACAATGTGAATGGAAACGACATTTTACAATCTTTGAAGAACCATAACTCCTGAACGGTAAAATTCAAAATCGTCATTATTAAATTTGACCTCTACTTTGTCATCAGTAACAACATGTAAAAATTTCAAAAGCTTTGGTTGAATGGTTCATGAGAAAATGCACTGACACAACTGGAAACACCATTTTTCAATCTTTCAAGAACTGTAACTGACCTGAACGGTAAAAGTCAAAATCGTCATTATTAACCTAGTAACAACATATTAAAATTTGGGAAGCTATGATTGAACAGTCCATGAGTTAATGCACGGACAACATTTGATTGCCGCCCGCCCACCTGACCTCCTGCCCGACCGCCTGCCCGCCATACAAAAAGTAACATCCCCAAATTAATAACAGACATTTTTGTCACAAAAAAACGGTTAACAACAGCAAAATTTCCTCTAAATTACCAATTCAGAGGCAGCAACCCAACAACAGGTTGACCGATTCATCTGAAAATTTCAGGGCAGATAGATCTTGACCTGATAAACTTTTTTACCCCCATGACAGATTTCCTCTAAATGCTTTGGTTTTAGAGTTATTAGCCAAAAACTGCATTTTACCCCTATGTTCTATTATTAGCCATGGCGGCCATCTTGGTTGGTTGGCAGGGTCACGCCACACATTTTTTAAACTAAATACCCCAATGATGATTGTGGCCAAGTTTGGTTTAATATGGCCAAGTAGTTTCAGAGGAGAAGATTTTTGTAAAAGCTAATGACGGACGAATGTATTTGAACAAAAATTTGAAAAAATAGATAAAAAGAGTAAATTGTATAAATGTACAAGTCTAAAGCAAAATTTAGAAATGGAAAACTAATAAAACTGCTTTTTTAACTTTTTTGTTTTTTAATGGTTTTGTTTGTTAAATGTATTCTGTGTAAGTTTATTTTATTTGTCACAAAATTATTGTTCAGAGTTTATATGACATTGTATGACAATAAATATTTGAATTGGAATTTGAATTTGTTAATAATGATGGTTTAAAACCGTTTTAGTAGAGAGCTGGCTATGATTTCACAAAGAATTGTATGATTAATGTTTACGATTAAACTTACGTTAAGCGTAAGAATTAACCTACCAGTGTTTCACCAAGGTGATCACAAACGTAACGTAAATGTAATGTAGACTTACGATTATAATGGAAAAGGGGTGCTCTATTTGACAGCCGTGTTCATGTCTATAAAAAGATTCGTTCTTTCAAAACCAGGAAGAAAGTTCATACCATCGTATTTTGAAATAGTTTTCAGTTTTTTTATTAGTATAGTAATGAGGTTTAGTGAGGTAATTATGGTAAGTGTCCAATCTAGTTATAAAACATTTTTTGCTTGATAAATAGATAGATGGGGAAAGGGGCAGAGGGGTCTTTACTGGGGGTCTCATTGGGGGGTTCCCATCCTGGATCCCACTTACTGTTTTGTCAGATTCCCGTATCCCGCTTACACTATATACGTAAGCAATTCTCATTTTTTTGTCATTTCCTGGGTCCCGCAAGACCTCATTTCCCGTTTTCATGACACAATAATTTGACTTTCACGTGTCATGCTTACAAAAAAATCCCCAATGAGTCCCACTTAACTAGGATTGTAATTTTAAAAGCTTGGCATTTATTGTTATTTTCATACGTCCGTGTAAAACATAAATGATAAATGCTGTAGAACTAGTAAATAAGCTTTTATATTTTTTTTTTTATTCCCGAGTATTAAGTACACAGTTAGTACAAGCACCGTGACACTACGTACCGATCCCCCTCCCTATCCGGGCTATATATAAATATATAGTGCTGTGCTAGCTTACTCACTTCTATGTTTTTATGGTCAAATATTTGGACTATTGGAAGCAAGATGCAGTGTTGAGTTAAAGGAAAATAAAAGATTGTCCTACGATTCTTTGTGAAAGGATGGCCTGTTTTTTTCGACGAAATTGAGATAAAAATAAATTAAACTTTCACTGTTCATCATGTTCATGCTGTTATTCAAATTCTATATTTCACTAAACCACCCCCCTCTTTGTGCTCTCCATTTTCAACCCTCCAATTAACCATTCTTTATTTAATACGAAAATCTACAGTGCTGTTATACACATCAGCATGATGTTTGCTTTTAGTATACACCTGAAAAGAAAGAAATAGTCTTACTCCAAGATACTATATTCCTGCACCACGTGATTTTTTACCACATGGAGCTTACATTAGAATAAATAACGAATATGGAAAGTGAAACTAAGATTCAAAACCACAGGCACTTGTCTCAGAAAAAAAATCCTATGTACCTTATTATAACACAAGGTACTTAACTTGCATTTTAGAAAAATGTTAGGTGGTGACGAAGTTCCGTTATATGCCGCTTTATAAGCTGTCAACCCCACTAAAGCTTGTTATATCGTAAATCTAAATTGATTTTTCTATACAATGGTGTATAACACGCCTACATTTGTTGTCGGAATCATCCGTAGCAATCCTACCAAAGTATGTCAATTGTAATAATTTTGCTAACTGCTGAAGAAATTATAACAATAAATGTAGGCATGTTATACACCATTGTAAAGATAAATCAATTTAGATTTACGATAAAACAAGCTTTAGTGGGATTGTCAGCCTATAAAGCGGCATATAACAGAACTTCGTCACCACCTAACATTTTTCTAAAATGCAAGTTAAGTACCTTGTGTTATAATAAGGTATATAGGAATTTTTTTTCTGAGACAAGTGCCTGTGTTCAAAACATGAAGTCCGAAGTCAGAACATCAAATTAAAAAAATAGTGTTTTTTATCTAATGATATAAAATGTCCACCTGGCTTAAATATATTTTTGGAAGCCCTGTTGGAAACCCAACCCCCTTTTTTAAATGGCTGCATGGATCTGCCCCTGAAACACATGCAATCTTTGCAAACATTCAAAGTGAATAGACCATTACTGAGGTGACAGAGCATAATTATAGATGTGCCAAAATAAATTATGCATCTTCATCCCTTTTTTTAACATAAGAATCCTTGAATATATGATGTGCCATGGTCGGATATTTGATCAAAGGAAAATTAAGATTGTGGATATACTCTAAACTATGTTATAATACCTCAAGTCAGATGAACTAATGATACTTTTTACAAATTTCTTTAGATTAGTTTGCATTATAACTGTTTTGGTTTTATGGCGCGTTTTTTTAATTTTACTTCCGGTTCATATGACAGGTCTAATAACCATAAATAATTTGATATGAAACAACACTCTCAAATGTACGTATTACTAAATCCTGAGACTACTATATAACACATTCGTAGTACTCTCAGCTTAATGACTATGTTGTGGAAGTGCACACAGGGTGTTTTCAGCCGATGTTATTGGTATCAGTGTAAAATGTGTTGACTGCCAAAAGTTAGTCAATTTTATTTGTAAAACACTGAACTTCGGAAAATTAACGGAATATATCATGCCAAGAAATCCTCGCTAAAAATTCTGGTCGATCTTCTACGGCACTCATTAGTATTTAAAGATTTGATTTCATTCAAGAAATAATTTTATGACCTTCATGTACGTGTCGCTTAGAACACAGTTATATACCAAATGGTCAATAAATAACCATAAATGGTGTCATCCTGGTTTGCCCACTTTTAATTGCATGAATATGTAAACATAGAGGCAATTGTTGTTTTAACAATTATAGTTTATTTCTGAATTATAGTCATATTTTTTACCTTTTATTTTACCTGTTAATTGTTAAAAGAATTCTATATTCTGCTATTAAATGAAAGAAAATGTGCAAAACTTTTCAATATTTTATATATCTTTGGCAGGAAAATGTATTTTTATTTATATTTTTTTTTTTAGAAAAACGTGTACTTAAAATGAATTATCATTCCAATTTATCAACAAATAGTTTTAATTATTGGTACATTCTGAAAAAGAAAAGAAAAAGTAAAAGAATGAAACTAAAGATTTATTAGAATAAATTTCATTTGAATATCTTTGACTTTATTCAACTTTTTTTTTTTAATTTTAATAAAATACACTGTTCTGATATTTAATATAAAAATATCAACTAATTCTAACAGATTCAGATTCAGTCAGATTCAATAGTTTAACAACTAGAATATAAATGCAACTGTTGGGTAGCCAAACAATAAATATGACACAATTTGAACAGTATAACCTGCAATGCATCAAAGCTAGCATTTTCTTCATCTTCACCCAGTGTATTTGGCAATAGCGAAGAAATATGGACTACAGTCCTATTATAAAGAAAATGAAGACATTACTCAACAGAGACGTGGAGCCACAGTACTACCTCTTGTTCCACCCCACCTTGTTGATGATGTTAAGAAGACATGGGAGAAGTTGAAAATATACCCGCTACAACTTCATTTACAGAATACATGACAGAATTATGAAGTAAAAGCTACCGGTTTTTATACATAAAAATTGTATTCCTCCTCATTTTACATATTTACTTATGCAATGCATTTATAAAATTGTTTAATTTATCAAATTGTGGTTTCAATAAAAGAGATCTTGTATTAATGTATTTATATCATGAAAAAATATTCAGAAACTAATAAACTATAAAGACACCTTTGTAACTGAATAATATTTATTTTTACATGTATGTATGTTGAATGAATTGAATGAACTTATATTAAATTATTGAGAAAAAATATTTGATTTTTTTAATAACTTTGCTCTAATAAAAAAAAAACTGAATATATAGAAAACACTTACAAACTATATACCTATGTTGGAACAGACTATACAATTGTATGCTCATTAAACCTTTTGTCTTTTTTGTTTTCTTTACTAATAGATAATTGGTAGAATTAAAAGTGGGCAAACCAGGAGTAAACCTCATATTAATCATCAATGTAATTTGTTCAGCTATATATAGCTTGGTGTTTTCCGTGACGTCAGAATTTCAACGGAGGCAATTTTTTGGCCTGGGAGAAAGGTAGAAAGACCATTCACAATTTGTTTTACATTCGTTTTTCTCTTTTAATTAAATAAAAATAATAATAAACCTTTCAAATCATAGCGTTCATAAGATAAAAATACCCCCCCCCTTTTTTTCAAGTGTGCTCTCTATTTTCAACTCGGTGTCATATGGTATTTTGAACCCCATGGTAAAATGCAGGTGGCAGTTAGGTCCGCTGCTGTATGCCCTGAGGTAATCGGTGCCCTCAGGTAATCGTGGCAATAGTGCCCATTATGCGTAGTAATAACATGATCTAAAAATAGAATAAACTAAAACTACATCATTGTACTTTCTATTTCGACTGACAGTATATGTGCGAAAAATAGGAGAAAACAGGAACACATACAACTTTTTACAATAAGTTACGACAAATAATTCACGAAAAAAACCCAGATATTTGGTTAATTTGTGATCATTGCAACGTGAACAGATATTTATTTAGTGAAACGTAAATGACCTAAAATAATCAAAAAGAAAACCCTTTTTGAATGGCGATTTAAACTTTTATAATAATAGTTTTTTTTTCCTTCGGCGAAAGACAATATTTTTTTTGGAGACCAGTCGAAAACATTTTTTTCTTTCATTTCAATTTTAGCATTACATATAGTGGCAGCTGAGGGTGAAACAAACATTTTTTTTTCCTCAGGGTCAAAAACAAATTATTTGTTTCTCAAACAATTAGAAACAAACTTTTAAAAAAATCCACAGCCCCCCCCCCCCTGAAAATGAAATGATTGCTGCCTAAGTTTCGTGAATGTCCTGTTGAAACTTTGACAATCATTGTGTTTGGTAATATATGACACTTACATATGGACAGATAACGCATATATTGATTTTGGTTACTTCTTTTAAAGTAACATAAGTAGTAAAATGATAACATTTAATAGATAGGTTATTGAAAATCAGTCCATCTTGTCCGACTGCATGAGGGGCAGTGGCGGATCCATCCATTTGAAAAAAAGGGGGGTTTCCAATCCAGGACACAAGGAGAGGGTTCCAAAAAAGGGTTCCTATCCACAGAACACCCCTGGACCCGTCACTGTCCATTGTTCAACTACTAAATTGTCTGTTTTACTTACTAGTACACTTGGTACAATAAAAAACCAGATAATAAATTGTTGAAATAAGGCCTTTGAAAATAGTGGAATTAATTACTTTTGGAGTGTTAAAAACTCGTTGGAAGTACTTGATAAATTGCATGCATATATTGGTGATTTTGAATCTTTTCAAAGTTTTGATTTTTCTACACTATATACCACTTTGCCTCATATTCTGATTAAGAAAAATTCACATCCCTAATTAACTGGGCATTTAAAAAGTCGGAATGCGAGTATATATGTTCAAACTCTTTTAGATCATTTTTTAGTAGCAATAAACAAAAGAACTATGTCAATTGAACATGCTTTGATACTATTAATGTTATTGGAATTCCAATGGGGACTAACTGTGCACCACTTATTGCGGACCTGTTTTTGTATTGTTATGAGTTACAATTTATGACTAAAATTAGCAAAGACCCATCAAAACAACATTTGATACAAATATTTAACAATACTTTTAGATATTTGGATGATATATTGGCTCTCAATAATGACGACTTCCGTATGTATACTAAAGAATTTATCCTGTAGAACTTACTTTAAATAAAGCTACACATGTAATGCTAACAATGACCACTGCCCATTCCTCGATCTTGATATCTATATCATAAACGGGAAGCTGAATACAAACATTTATGAGAAAAGAGATGATTTTTCATTTCCTATTGTTAATTAACCGTTTTTAGATGGTGACGTTCCCTTGTCACCATCTTATGGTGTTTATATATCTCAACTTGTACGATTCACTCGTGTATGTAACAACGTATTAGATTTTAGCGAGAGAAATTTATGTATTACTGAAAAATTATTACACCAGGGTTTTCGATATCACAAACTGGTCAAAACATATACTAAATTGTATCACCGGTATAAGGAAATAATTCGTAAATATAACTCAACATGCAGACATCTTATACGTTCAGGTATTTCACACCCAATTTTTTATGGAAATATTCTTTATAAAGCACAAAAATGTCAGTATTCTCCTCAGAAACTAACAAAACCTTTAAATAGACTTATTAAAAAGGGATATAGTTACGATACTGTTGTCAGGTCATCAAAGATTGCATATTTTGGCTTTAATATTGATTCTCTGATAGGGTCTTTGCACCGGAACTAAACACATTTATTTCTAAAAAAACAGTTGTTGGCATGACACGGGTTATGTTCTTCTCATATATTTTATGATAGTATGATACTGAACCACTAACGGGAGGGATTGTGCCTGATATTCATATGATGAACACATAATCTTTCAATCAGTTTAATTGAGGTCTGGAGCTGGCATGTCAGTTAACTGCTAGTAGTCTGTTGTTATTTATGTATTATTGTCATTTTATTTATTTTCTTTTGTTACATCTTTTGACATCGGACTCGGACTTCTCTTGAACTGAATTTTAATGAGCATATTGTTATGCTTTTACTTTTCTGCATTGGCTAGAGGTATAGGGGGAGGGTTGAGATCTCATAAACATATGTAACCCCGCCGCAATTTTGCGCCTGTCCCAAGTCAGAAGCCTCTGGCCTTTGTTAGACTTGTATGATTTTAAATTTTAGTTTCTTGTGTATAATTCGGAGTATAGTTTGACGTCCATTATCACTGTACTATTATGCATATTTTTAGGGGCCAGCTGAAGGACACCTACGGGTGCGGGAATTCTCGCTACATTGGAGACCCATTTGTTGCCTTCGGCTGTTGTCTGCTCTATGGTCGGATGGTTGTCGCTTTGATATTTTCTCCATTTCCTTTCTCAATTTTAATAACTATGTTTGTGATCTAATTTTGTATTCTATAAACGGCATCTACAAATCTACAACTTTCAGTCTATGACTTCACGTGCTGATCTTATCTATATTCATGCATACTATTCATTAGCTGTGTATGCGTATCAAAATCGCATCATACGCGATGATGACCAGCCAGTACACACTGTACGGATTTTATTCACCAGTATTAAAAAAGAGAAACATTTTTTTTTCATTTGACATTACTTTGAAAGTAACGTAGTAACAAGCACAGGTTATATAGTATATAACTGCTTTTTTAAAATGTTAATTGTCTTAATTAATCTTATTTGTACAGATGTTGGATATTTTCAAGAAAAAACCTCACATCTCCAGTGTACTTTTGTACATGGTCAGATAACCTTAGTTCATCTCTAAATAACTGTGTCTTGGCTGTATCTCCGATCATATCTATGATTGCTCACATGGTGAGGTTACCTCAGGTCACCTCTGTATGATTGAACATTGTGAGGTTACCTAATATCACCTCTGTATTGCTGTACTTGGTGAGGTTACTCTGTATTACTGCACATACTCGTATTACCACAGTTTGTATAAACTTTACAAAACACTATTTTTTTAGTTTTCCTCATGGCACTTCTGCATTTCTATACATGGCCAAGTACACATGCTAACTAATGTCATATCTTAACTACTGTATATGAATATGTAACCTCAGAATACCTCTGTATGTTAGAATATGGTGAGGTTACCTAAGGTCACAACTTCATGGTCATTGTACCAGCTGCATGTTACCACAGATAAACTTTGCAAAACGCTTATTTTCTGGAAACCACAGGTTACCACAAATGAATGTTCATAACTCCCTTCGTCAGCTTAGTCCAGATTATATCTATGTTCATTTTTTCACGGACAGGCTACCTCAGGTCATCTGTAAATCACTGTACATGACCAGGTTACCTCAGGTTATATGTAAATTACTGTACATGACAAGGTTACCTCAGGTCATATATAAATTACTATACATGACCAGGTTACCTCAGGGAACCATTGTACTACTGTGCATGGTAAGGTTACCTCAGGGAACCATTGCACTACTGTGCATGGTTGGGTTACTTCAGGGAACCATTGTACTACTGTGCATGGTATGTTTCCTCAGGAAACCATTATACTACTGTGCATGGTCAGGTTACTTCAGGGAACCATTGTACTACTGTGCATGGTCAGGTTACCTCAGGGAACCACTGTACTACTGTGCATGGTCAGGTTACCTCAGGGAACCATTGTACTTTGTGCATGGTCAGGTTTCATCAGTAAACCATTGTACTACTGTGCATGGTCAGGTTACCTCAGGGAACCACTGTACTACTGTGCATGGTCAGGTTACCTCATGGAACCATTGTACTACTGTGCATGGTCAGGTTACCTCAGGGAACCATTACACTACTGTGCATGGTCAGGTTTCTTCAGGGAACCATTGTACTACTGTGCATGGTCAGATTACTTCAGGGAATCATTGTACTACTGTGCATGGTAGGTTACCTCAGGGAACCATTGTACTTTGTGCATGGTCAGGTTTCCTCAGTAAACCATTGTACTACTGTGCATGGTCAGGTTACCTCAGGGAATCATTGTTCTACTGTGCATGGTCAGGTTACCTCAGGGAACCATTGTACTTTGTGCATGGTCAGGTTTCCTCAGTAAACCATTGTACTACTGTGCATTGTCAGGTTACCTCAGGGAACCATTGTACTACTGTGCATGATAAGGCTACCTCAGGGAACCATGGTACTACTGTGCATTGTTGGGTTACTTCAGGGAACCATTGTACTACTGTGCATGGTCAGGTAACCTCAGGGAACCATTGTACTACTGTGCATGGTCAGGTTACCTCAGGGAACCATTGCACTACTGTGCATGGTCAGGTTTCTTCAGGGAACAATTGTACTACTGTGCATGGTAGGTAACTTAAGGGAATCATTGTACTACTGTGCATGGTAGGTTTCCTCAGGGAACCACTGTACAACTGGGCATTGTCAGGTTATTCATAAAGATAGACTAGAATGAGATTTACAGATAATTTGGTAGACTGAATTTTTTTCTGAACTCATTTTTTTCTGTTTGTTTATAGGTTTATGGTGAATGGAAACATAAATATAGACTTTTTAAAAAATCTTGCATCTTTTGGGGATATCATTCCAGGAAAGTGGAAGGATATCATGTTTACTTGAAGTGGTGAGGTATAGTAAAAATAGCAACGGAAAGTAGAAAAAAATGAGTTGACTTCAGGATTGCGTAACTTTTTATTCTTCGTGGCAAGACCCCCTTTTTTCAATTAAATCACAATTTCACTTTGGTACATACATGATATGAACATGAAGATCAGCTGTTTTGCATGTAAGCCTATGGAGCAGTCAATAACAAGACTGCAACCTTATGTTAATTTGATTTGAATCGATTATATTTGTTGTTATTTTTGGGGTTACCTGAGGTAATCCTGTTATGAAAGAATACTTCGTAGATACTTTGCTGGTATATGCATTTATGCTATAATTACACAATTTCTTAATTTAAAATGAAGGACTTGATAGATTTGTATTGTTTATGCGATTATATGTAAATGTTACCTGAGTTCACTTGAGTTAAATGGGTTGTATTTGATGTTATAATTGGGGTTACCTGAGGTAACCCTGTCATGAATGAATACTTCGTAGATACTTTGCTAGTCTTTACATTAATTGTAATAAACCAATTTATTCATTTTGAATGTAGGACTTCATTGAAGTTATATTGTTTATTGGATATACATGTAAAGGTGATCTCAGTTAACTTCAGTTAAGTGGGTTATATTTGTAATTATATTTGTGGTTACCTCAGGTACCCCTGTTATGAAAGAATGCTTATTAGATAGTTTGCTAGTGTAAACATTTATGTTGTAATCAAACAATTTCTTAATTTTACATGTAGGACTTCACAGATGTAAATTGTTTATGTGATATTTAGAAAATGCTATCTGTCTTAACTTGATTTAAATGGATTATACTTGTAGCTATTTTATGGGTTACCTGAGGTATCCCTGTCATGACATAATACTTAGTAGATGCTTTGCTAGTATATGTATTTATGCTGAAATAAACCAACTTCTTCATTTTCAATGTAGGAATTCATTGAAGTTATATTGTTTATGTGATGTATATGTAAAGGTGATCTGAATTTACTTGAGTTAAATAGGTTGCAATTGCTGTTATTGTTTGGGTTACCTCAGGTAACCCTGTTATGAAAAAAAAAAATAGTAGATACTTTGCCAGTGTATACATTTGTTTTTTAATTACACAATTTCTTAATTTAAAAATGTAGGACTTCATAGATTGGTATTGTTTATTTGATGCATATATATTTAAAGGTGCCTGAGTTAACTTGAAATAAAAAGGTTATCTTTGTTGTTATTGTTATGGTTACCCGAGGTTATCCTGTGATGTAAGAATACTTCGTAGATAGTTTTCCAGAATATACATTTAAGTTGTAATCAACCATTTATTTTTTTATAAATTTGAACTTTATAGATGTATATTGTTTATATGATATTTAGGAAAGGCGACCCAAGTTAACTTGATTTTAATTGATTATATTTACTGTTATTTTTTGGGTTACATTAGGTAACTCTGTTATGAAAGAATACTTCGTAGATACTTTGCTGGTATGAGCATTGATGTTGTAATTATACACAATTTCTTAATTTAAAATGTAGGACTTCATACATTTGTATTGTTTATGCGATTATATGTAAATGTTACCTGAGTTCACTTGAGTTAAATGGGTTGTATTTGTTGTTATTATTGGGTTACCTGAGGTAACCCTGTAATGGATGAATTCTTCATATATACTTTGCTAGTGTTTACATAAATTGTAATAAACAAACGTCTTTATTTCAAATGTAGGACTCCATGAAAGTTGTATTGTTTATGTGATGCACATGTAAAGGTGACCTCAGTTAACTTCAGTTAAGTGGGTTATATTTGTAATTATGTCGGGGTAACCTCAGGTACCCATGTTATGAAGAATGCTTTTTAGATAGTTTGCTAGTGTAAACATTTATGTTGTAATCGAACAATTTCTTTATTTCAAATGTAGGACTTCATAGATGTGTATTGTTTGTGTGATATATGTAAAAGGCGACTTAAGTTAACTTGATATGAATGGATAATACTTGTTGCTATTTCATGGGTTACCTGAGGTAACCCCCTCATGACAGAATATTTAGTAGATACTTTGCTAGTATATGCATTTATGGTGTAATAAAACAAACTTCGTCATTTATAATGTAGGAATTCATTGAAGTTATATTGTTTATGTGATGTATATGTAAAGGTGATCTGAATTTACTTGAGTTAAATAGGTTTTATTTGCTGTTATTGTTTGGGCTACCTCAGGTAACCCTGTCATGAATGAATACTTCAGATCATTAATTGAACTTTTATAAAAAAAAAAAAATGATAATTTTACCAGCCATTCCCAACCTACACGTACATACGAAATGAATGAACGATGAATACAAATAATAAAATCATTTGGGAAGTTTGTTGACATCTTTGGTATTTGGTCACATTTAAATTTGGTATTAAGATCTATCTAAATAAGAACTATATTTTCGTGCGTATTAAATCAATGACGCATTACCACGATTACCTCAGGGCACCGATTACCTCAGGGCATACAGCAGCGGACCTAACTTCCACCTGCTGGTAAAATGACCCCGGAGTCAAAATACCGCTATGGTAAATTGAACCCCCCCCCCCCTGTGTGGAAAATTGAACCCCCATGGTAAATTAAATTGGTGATTGGAGTATTATAATTATGTTAAGGTTTTAGAATAGCTTGGGTTTTTGAAATTCAAGGTCTATAGTAGGGGATTCAATATACCATGGTAGGGGGTCAAAATTTAAAATTTAACATTATATAAAAGCTAATCAAATATTAAAAATCATTTAAACAAGAAGGGGAGGTCAATTTTCAATGATTGGTTAAAAGAAAAATATTTGCTTGGTATAAGTGCTCTGAAGTCTTAACCAACAAAATTTCATTCAAAAATTTCTTAAAGCATTAAAACTAGACCATGTAGCTTGGACACTATAATTCTTTGAAATTTAAAATTTTATATAGAATGGTAGACTTTTAAGTTTTAATTCTCCATGGTAAAAAAGGGGGAGGGGGTCAAATTACCATGGCTCACTTGATTTTAAAAAGTAAAATTTTCAAAACATCTTTATAAACTAATAAAATAAATACAAACTACTGATTGGAGTATAATAAATATGTTAAGGAGTTACAGTAGCAAGATATTTTAACACGAAAGGTCTTTAGATGTATAGTAGGGGGGTCAATATACCATGGTACAATAACATGGCTAAGTAAAATTTTCAAAATATCTTTTCCAGCATGTTAAATACAAACAAACTACTTATTGGAGTATTAAAACTATGTCAAAGAGTTAGAAAAACTTGGATTTTTAAAATTCAAGCTTTATAGGATGGGGTTCAATATACCATGGAAGGGGGGTCAAAATACAATGGAATTTATTTTTTCTTCAAAATATCTTTTCAAGCATGTTTTAAAAATGCATTCAAACTACAAATTGGAGTATTATTACTATGTTAAGGATTAAGAATAGCTGGAATTTTTTTAATTGAATGTCTATGGTAGGGGGTTCAATATACCGCAGGGGGGGGGGGTCAAAATACCATGGCTAAGTAAAATTTTCAAAATATCTTTGCCAGCATGTTATATACATACAAACAACTTATTGAAGTATTATTACTATGTTAAGGAGTCAGAATAGCTTGAATTTTTGAAAATCAAGGTCTATAGAAGGGGGTTCAATATACAACAGAGGGTCAAAATATCATGGCTAAGTAAATTTTTTAAAATATCTTTTCCAGCATGTTGAATACATGCATCCTACAAATTGGAGTATTGTTACTATGTTAAGGAGTTAGAATAGCTTGAATTTTTGAAAATTAAGGTCTATAGAAGGGGGTTCAATATACCGCAGGGGGTCAAAATACCATGGCTACGTAAAATTTTCAAAATATCTTTGCCAGTTTGTTAAATACATACAAACTGATTGGAGTATTATAATTATGTTAAGGATTTAAAATAGCTTGGGTTTTTGAAATTCAAAGTCTATAGTAGGGGGATCAATATACCATGGTAGGGGGGTCAAAATACCATGAAAATATTTTTTCTTAAATTACCTTTTCCAGCATGTTAAATGCATACGAACTACTTATTGGAGTATTATTAAATGTACTATGTTAAGGATTAAGAATAGCTTGAATTTTTGAAATTGAATGTCTATGGTAGGGGATTCAATATACCGCAGGGGGTCAAAATACCATGGCTAAGTAAAATTTTCAAAATATCTTTTCCAGCATGTTATATACATACAAACAACTTATTGAAGTATTATTACTATTTTAAGGAGTTAGAATAGCTTGAATATTTGAAAATCAAGGTCTGTAGAAGGGGGTTCAATATACCGCAGAGGTCAAAATACCATGGCTACGTAACATTTTCAAAATATCTTTGCCAGTTTGTTAAATACATACAAACTACTGATTGGAGTATTATAATTATGTTAAGGTTTTAGAATAGCTTGGGTTTTTGAAATTCAAGGTCTATAGTAGGGGATTCAATATACCATGGTAGGGGGTCAAAATACCATGAAAATATTTTTTCTTCAAAATATCTTTTCCAGCATGTTAAATGCATACAAACTACTTATTGGAGTATTATTACTATGTTAAGGATTAAGAATAGCTGGAATTTCTTAAATTGAATGTCTATGGTAGTTAGTTCAATATACCGCATGGGGGGTCAAAATACCATGGCTAAGTAAAATTTTCAAAATATCTTTTCCAGAATGTTATATACATACAAACAACTTATTGAAGTATTATTACTATTTTAAGGAGTTAGAATAGCTTGAAAATTTTGAAAATCAAGGTCTATAGAAAGGAGTTCAATATACCGCAGGGGGTCAAAATACCATGGCTAAGTAAAATTTTCAAAATATCTTTTCCAGCATGTTGAATACATACAAACTCCAAATTTAAGTATTATAATTATGTTAAGGAGTTAGAATAGCTTGGATTTTTGAAATTCAAGGTCTATAATAGGGGGTTCAATATACCACGGTAGGGGTTCAAAATACCATGAAAATATTTTTTCTTAAATTATCTTTTCCAGCATGTTAAATGCATACGAACTACTTATTTGAGTATTATTAAATGTACAATGTTAAGGATTAAGAATAGCTTGAATTATTGAAATTGAATGTCTATGGTAGGGGATTCAATATACCGCAGGGGGGTCAAAATACCATGGCTAAGTAAAATTTTCAAAATATCTTTTCCAGCATGTTATATACATACAAACAACTTATTGAAGTATTATTACTATTTTAAGGAGTAAGAATAGCTTGAATATTTGAAAATCAAGGTCTGTAGAAGGGGGTTCAATATACCGCAGAGGTCAAAATACCATGGCTACGTAAAATTTTCAAAATATCTTTGGCAGTTTGTTAAATACATACAAACTACTGATTGGAGTATTATAATTATGTTAAGGTTTTAGAATAGCTTGGGTGTTTGAAATTCAAGGTCTTTAGTAGGGGGTTCAATATACCATGGTAGGGGGTCAAAATACCATGAAAATATCTTTTCCAGCATGTTAAATGTATGTATATTGAACCCCCTACCATACACTTTGAATTTCAAAAATTCTAGCTATTCAAACTCCTTAACATAGTTATAATACTCCTACAAGTAGTTTGTATGTATTAAACATACTGGAAAAAATGTTTTGAAAAAAAATAATTTCCATGGTATATTGACCCCCTGCGGTATATTGAACCCCCTACTATAGACCTTAAATTTCAAAAATTCAAGCTATTCTAACTCCTTAACATAGTTATAATATTCCTACAAGTAGTTTGTATGTATTTAACATACTGGAAAAGATATTTTGAAAATTTTATATAGCCATGGTATTTTGACCCCCCTGCGGTATATTGAACCCCTACCATAGACCTTAAATTTCAAAAATTCTTGCAATTCTAACTCCTAAATATAGTTATAATACTCCAATAAGTAGTTTGTATGTATTTAAAATTCTGGTAAAGATATTAGGAAAAAAAATAATTTCCATGGTATTTTGACCCCCTGCGGTATATTGAACCCCCTACCATAGACCTTCAATTTCAAAAATCTTGCAATTCTTTCTCCTTAACATAGTAATTATACTCCAATTAGTAGTTTGTATGTATTTAAAATGCTTGAAAAGATGTAAGAAAAAAATAATTTCCATGGTATTTTGACCCCCCTGCGGTATATTGAACCCCCCTACCATAGACCTTGATATTCAAAAATTCTAGCTATTCTAACTCCTTAACTTAGTAATAATACTTCAATAAGTATTTTGTATGCATTTAACATCCTGGAAAAAATGTTTTGAAAAAAAATAATTTCCATGGTATATTGAACCCCCTACTATTGACCTTAAATTTCAAAAATTCAAGCTATTCTAACTCCTTAACATTGTAATAATACTTCAATAAGTTGTTTGTATGTATTTAAAATTCTGGAAAAGATATAAGGAAAAATAATAATTTCCATGGTATTTTGACCCCCCTGCGGTATATTGAACCCCCTACCATAGACCTTAAGTTTCAAAAATTCTAGCTATTCAAACTCCTTAACATAGTTATAATACTCCTACAAGTAGTTTGTATGTATTTAACATACTGGAACAAATATTTTGAAAATTTTACTTTGCCATGGTATATTGAACCCCCTACTATAGACCTTGAATTTCAAAAATTCAAGCTATTCTTACTCCTTAACATAGTAATAATACTTCAATAAGTAGTTTGTATGCATTAAACATCCTGGAAAAAATGTTTTGAAAAAAATAATTTCCATGGTATTTTGACCCCCCTGCGGTATATTGAACCCTCTATTATAGACCTTGAATTTCAAAAAATTCTAGCTATTCAAACTCCTTAACATAGTTATAATACTCCTACAAGTAGTTTGTATGTATTTAACAAACTGGCAAAGATATTTTGAAAATTTTACTTAGCCATGGTATTTTGACCCCCTGCGGTATATTGAACCCCCACCATAGACCTTCAATTTCAAAAACTCAAGCTATTCTAACTCCTTAACATAGTAATAATACTCCAAATTGTTATTTGTATGTATTCAACATGCTGGAAAAGATACTTTGAAAATTTTACTTCGCCATGGTAATTTGACCCCCCTGCGGTATATTGAACCCCCTACTATAGACCTTGAATTTCAAAAATCCAAGCTATTCTAACTTCTTAACACAGTTATAATACTCCAATAAGTAGTTTATATGTATTTAGCATACTGGAAAAGATATTTTGCAAAATTTTATATAGCCATGGTATTTTGACCCCCCTGCGGTATATTGAACCCCCTACTCATAACCTCTAATTTAAAAAAAATAATAGCCAATAAATTGTAAATAAGATTATCTGCAATACTATTTCTCAAAAACAGGGGGTTCAATATACCGCAGGGGGGTTCAAAATACCATATGTGAAAAATGACCCCGGGGTCAAAATACAGTGCGGTATAATGACCCCGGGGTCATTTTACCGCATGGTATTTTGACCCCGGGTTAAATTTTTAGGGGGTTCAAAATACCATATGACACCGGGCTCCAATTAAGCTTTTCAATCTAATTAAAATTAAAACCTTTCTTTCTAACCAACCTGTTCATGTACCGGACCTTGCTTTGAGTATACGCCCGAAAAGAAAGAAATAGTCTTACTCCAAGATCCTATATTCCTGCACGGCACGTGATTTTTACCACCGTGTAGCTTACAATAGAATACATGACAGAAGAGTATAAAGTTACAAAGACAAGACAGGTTATGACGTTGAGAGACAGCAAAGATGCTAAAGTGAGAGGAGCCAAAGTAAAGATCAGGACAGGAAGGAAATGGAAAGCAGAGGAAGCAGTTAAGGAAGCTGAGACTAGACTAAAGCACAGTGTCATCGTTGGTGTAACCGCAGTTGGTAGACAGGGATTTGGTATGACAACAAAACCAAGGTGGGATACAGCAAATGAGAAGGGACGGAGGGAACTGGTGCAACAGGAAATACGACAGATGGAAGAAGAGAGTAGGAATGTTAAGGCAGTAGGAATGAAACAGCAGGGTAGTTGGTTGAATTGGCAAGGAGCTAGAAGCAGGGCTTTGACCTGGAGCGAGATTTGGAGTATGGAGGGATACAGATTGAGTTTTCTCCTAAGATCAGTGTATGATGTTTTACCAAGCCCAACAAACCTCTATACCTGGGGGTTGATAGAAGACCCAACATGCAAAGACAAACCAGCATCTCTACAGCATGTGTTGTCAGCATGTCCAGTCGCATTGAAAGATGGAAGATATACATGAAGGCATGATAGTGTATTGAAAACAATAGCAGCAAAGTTGGATACCACCAGGAGAAAGAAGAGAAAGATGCAGAAGAACATCATATTTGTAAATTTTGTGAGGGCTGGAGAAAAGAAAGACAACCAGGCAGAAGGTTTAGGGATACTTGGAACAGCATCAGACTGGCAGAGGACAGCAGACATACATCAACGCATGAGTTTCCCAGCAGAAATAGCAGCAACATCGCTAAGACCAGATATAGTCATTTGGTCACAGGGAACTAGGCAGGCGGTCTTGCTGGAACTGACAGTCCCATGGGAAGACATAATAGAGGAAGCTTATGAAAGAAAGATGGCAAAATACCAGCAGCTAGTAGAGGATTGCAAACAGCGGGGATGGAGGACGTGGTGTTTGGCAATAGAAGTCGGATACAGGGGCTTTGCAGGACAGTCAATGTGGCGGGCACTTAGGACCTTGGGAGTGGTAGGAGCAGAGAGGAAGAAACTGATTACAGAAGTCTGTAGAGAAGCAGAAGTGGCATCACAGTGGATTTGGAGGAAAAGAGACGAAGTGTGGAAAAGTACAAAGTGTTAGAACAATGAACATTTATTGTGTAGATAATGGACAGATATAGATATACAGAACAGCATTCAGTTACAGAAGAACAGCAATGACATCAGCTGAGACATCGGAGCCGTGTAGGCCATCCAGTTCCAGGTTCAGATTGATCACCTGAGCCGGCGCACCTCTGGAGGTTGTTGTGGAATAGCGCCGAAACAGCCAAGGAAGGAGGACTCCAACTGATGATGGAATTGGATCAGCATTCTTTTGATGTTTACAAGGTAATCAACTTCTGGAAACCCAGTGACCAACAGGAAAGTCTGGTTGATGACTGTGAAGAGAACAGTAGCAACCTGGAGAGACAGGAGGCAGCCAGGAGAGACTGGTAACCGGGGCATTAGGCTTGGCAAGTCAAAGTGCATCTCCTGTGAAGGGGAACCCATTTTACACGCTATGGAACGATATATACTAAGACACCCTCGGGGCTGTGCGAGAGCGAGGGAGGATGAACAGCCCATAGGACAGGACCAGGAAACGACTATGGAACCGACAAGGACAACGAACCAGAACAACGGATGTAAATGTTTTTGTGGTAAAGTCTGTAAGAATTCTAGAGGTTTGAAGATCCATCAAAGTAGAATGAAATGTGTGCAACCCTATTCTGGCAATCAACGCACAGAGAGATCTGGTCAGACGGAGGAGGAGACCATCCAGGAAGCAAACCACAGTGATGATAGCCTCCCTGTGACCCAGGGTGAGGATGAGCACGAGGAACAGCCTACAGAGGTAGAACAACTTGACGAGGCAGAAGAGGTAGAGAGGATAGAACCAACAGTCCATAGAGAAAACGGGATAGAAACAACAGTTCGTAGAGAAGACAGGATAGAACCAACAACCTGTAGAGAAGAGAATGAGCCACGCAAAGAGAAGATCAAATGGTCAACGAATGCAGACAAAGCAGCTTGGAAAGCGCTTGATGAAGATTTGGAAAACATCTTAGAGGTAACATTAGCAGGCAGTGTAGACAGAAAGATAACAGCAATGACGTCCATTATTTACAGCGTAGGAAAGGACAGATTTGGAGTGGTACCACAGGGGAAACAACCAACAAAACAAGGCCATAGTAACCGAAGACAGAAGAAGATCAAGGAATTGAGAGGAGACTTGAGAAGGTTAAAGAAGAGGTACAAAGTCGCCAACGAGAATGAAAGGTTACCATTACAGCAGTTAAGAAAGGAAACTAGGGAGAAACTTAAAACACTTACAAGAGATAGAAAGAAAAAGGCAAAGGAGAGAACAACATTTACATCAAACCCATTTCAGTATATGAAGCGATTATTTGGAGCGAGAGGATCTGGTAAACTGGAAAACTCGAGGGAAGAAGTGGAAGAACATCTCAGTAAGACCCACAGTGATGAGAGACGAGGAGAAGACCTGGAAGAATGCGAGAAATTGTTAAGACCAGAGGAGCCAAAAGAACAGTTTGATGAGTCAGACCTCAAGTTCCAAGAAGTACAGGACGTAGTGAGAAAGGCAAGAGCAGGGTCAGCACCAGGACCAAATGGTATTTCATATAGGGTATATAAGAATTGTCCCAGACTGATCAGAAGGTTGTGGAAGCTATTAAAAGTAATTTGGAGAAGGAGAAAGATGACAGAGTCATGGTACAAGGCAGAAGGATGTTTTATACCAAAAGAAGAGAACTCCAGGAAAGTTGAACAGTTTAGAACCATCTCCCTATTGAACATTGAGGGGAAGATATTCCTGGCAGTTTTAGCAAGGAGAACGACGAGGTACCTGCTTGGCAACGAATATATAGACATCGCAGTCCAGAAAGGAGGCATGCCTGAAGTTTCTGGTTGCATCGAACACACCAGCGTTATTACACAGATTTTAAGAGAAGCAAAGGAGAAGAAAAGTGACTTAGCAGTGTTTTGGCTAGATCTGGCTAATGCTTATGGGTCCATACCTCACAAACTAGTAGACCTGACATTGGAGAGGTATCATGTTCCATCAACTATCAGAACTATGCTGCGAGAGTATTTTGACAAGATTGAAATGAGGTTCACAGCTGGAGACTTCACCACAGCTTGGCAGAGACTTGAAGTTGGAATACTAACGGGGTGTACAGTATCAGTAGTCCTGTTTGCAGCAGCAATGAACTTAATTGTAAAATCAGTAGAAAAACCAAGTAGAGGACCATTATTGTCATCAGGGGTCAGGCAACCACCAGTAAGAGCTTTTATGGATGATATGACAGTGACAGCAAAAACAGTCATAGAGGGAAGATGGACTTTAGAGGAATTGGAAAGGATGATTAAGTGGGTCAGAATGAAGTTCAAACCAAGTAAATCTAGAAGTTTGATAGTGAGGAAAGGCAAAGTGCAAGATGAGACATTTTTGTTAGCAGGTGAAAAGATACCAACAGTTGGAGAGAAACCAGTGAAATGCCTAGGTAAAAAGTTTGATGCAACACTAGCAGATATTGTAAACATGGGGGAAGTTCAAGAGCAATTGGTAGAATGGCTGACGAAGATAGACAAAAGTGGGCTCCCAGGAAGATATAAGGCCTGGATATATCAACATGGGGTCTTACCAAGGATATTGTGGCCATTACTAGTTTACGAGTTCCCATTGTCCAAAGTGGAGGCCTTAGAGAGAAAGATCAGTGCATGCCTAAGAAGATGGTTGGGTGTGCCAAGAAGTTTCAGCAGCATTGGATTGTACAGCACAGGAACAAAGCTACAATTACCAATGAAGGCATTGACAGAAGAGTATAAAGTTACAAAGACAAGACAGGTTATGACGTTGAGAGACAGCAAAGATGCTAAAGTGAGAGGAGCCAAAGTAAAGATCAGGACAGGAAGGAAATGGAAAGCAGAGGAAGCAGTTAAGGAAGCTGAGACTAGACTAAAGCACAGTGTCATCGTTGGTGTAACCGCAGTTGGTAGACAGGGATTTGGTATGACAACAAAACCAAGGTGGGATACAGCAAATGAGAAGGGACGGAGGGAACTGGTGCAACAGGAAATACGACAGATGGAAGAAGAGAGTAGGAATGTTAAGGCAGTAGGAATGAAACAGCAGGGTAGTTGGTTGAATTGGCAAGGAGCTAGAAGCAGGGCTTTGACCTGGAGCGAGATTTGGAGTATGGAGGGATACAGATTGAGTTTTCTCCTAAGATCAGTGTATGATGTTTTACCAAGCCCAACAAACCTCTATACCTGGGGGTTGATAGAAGACCCAACATGCACCTTATGCAAAGACAAACCAGCATCTCTACAGCATGTGTTGTCAGCATGTCCAGTTGCATTGAAAGATGGAAGATATACATGGAGGCATGATAGTGTATTGAATACAATAGCAGCAAAGTTGGATACCACCAGGAGAAAGAAGAGAAAGATGCAGAAGAACATCATATTTGTAAATTTTGTGAGGGCTGGAGAAAAGAAAGACAACCAGGCAGAAGGTTTAGGGATACTTGGAACAGCATCAGACTGGCAGATGACAGCAGACATACATCAACGCATGAGTTTCCCAGCAGAAGTAGCAGCAACATCGCTAAGACCAGATATAGTCATTTGGTCACAGGGAACTAGGCAGGCGGTCTTGCTGGAACTGACAGTCCCATGGGAAGACAGAATAGAGGAAGCTTATGAAAGAAAGATGGCAAAATACCAGCAGCTAGTAGAGGATTGCAAACAGCGGGGATGGAGGACGTGGTGTTTGGCAATAGAAGTCGGATGCAGGGGCTTTGCAGGACAGTCAATGTGGCGGGCACTTAGGACCTTGGGAGTGGTAGGAGAAGAGAGGAAGAAACTGATTACAGAAGTGTGTAGAGAAGCAGAAGTGGCATCACAGTGGATTTGGAGGAAAAGAGACGAAGTGTGGAAAAGTACAAAGTGTTAGAACAATGAACATTTATTGTGTAGATAATGGACAGATATAGATATACAGAACAGCATTCAGTTACAGAAGAACAGCAATGACATCAGCTGAGACATCGGAGCCGTGTAGGCCATCCAGTTCCAGGTTCAGATTGATCACCTGAGCCGGCGCACCTCTGGAGGTTGTTGTGGAATAGCGCCGAAACAGCCAAGGAAGGAGGACTCCACCTGATGATGGAATTGGATCAGCATTCTTTTGATGTTTACAAGGTAATACCGAATATGGAAAGCGAAACTACAATTCAAAACATGAAATCCGAAGGCACAAATAAGAAAAAGAAGGTTTTTGCGGCAAAGGGTGTCAGGGTAAGTTCTCTTTTGAGTTCAAAATATACATGAAAAACTTGCCACTGCCCTTTTTTTGTTCTATGAATTCTAACCCTGTGTTTTCTGTCTGTTACGGGAGAAAGGTAGGTAGAAAGACCATTCACAATTTGTTTTACAATCGTTTTTCTCTTTTAATGAAATAAAAATAATAATAAACCTTTCAAATGTAGAGTTCATAAGATAAAAATATTCCCTGTGGAACATCCCCCCCCCCTTTTTTTTTGCTTTCTTTTTTTAACCCTCCAACTAAGCTTTCATATCTAGTTAAAATTAAAACCTTGCTTTCTAACCAATCTGTTCATTTACCGGAACAGCAACTTTCTTTATAATGCTTTTTTGTTATTTTATATTTATATGGAGCTTGTCTATATACCAGCTTTGATTATTTGGAACATCTTTAAATTTTCACTTATTCTTACTACATCTGTATAAACTTCAAGATTTACCTTTATTTTATTCAAAACCTTTTTTTTCTAAAGTGAATATTGATCAATATTTTCGAAGGGTTAAATATTTCTCAGTGGTGTCTTGCCATGGCTTTGTTTGGACTTGTTTGTTTGCTTTTTGGTCTTGAATGTTTGTCTCTAATATTTTATTAACTGTGCATTTGCATTCAGATATCGCAAATCAAATTTATTCGTTCATTGTGTATTAATTTACGTTTTTTGATTGAGTTAAGTCTTCCAATTGATATTTTATCGTGTGTTTTTCTATGTTGTGATGTTCAGCTATTATTTTAAGGGAGAAGGTTTGGATCCATTAAAACGTTTAATCCAGCTGCAAATGTTTGCACCTGTCCAAAGTCAGGAATCTGATGTACAGTAGTTGTCGTTTGTTAATGTAATTTATACGTGTTTCTCGTTTCTCTTTTTTTTTTATATAGATTATACCGTTGGTTTTCCCGTTTGAATGGTTTTACACTAGTAATTTTGGGGTCCTTTATAGCTTGTTGTTCGGTGTGAGCCAATGCTCCGTGTCGAAGGCCGTACATTGACCTATAATGGTTTACCTTTTTTAAAATTGTTATTTGGATGGAGAGTTGTCTCATTGGCACTCATACTACATCTTCCTATATCTAATTAATACGAAAATTTATATCGTTATACGTTTTATTTATGTCGTTATACACATGCATGTTGTTTGCTTTGAGTATACGCCCGAAAAGAAAGAAATATCCTTACTCCAAGATACTATATTCCTTCGTCACGTGATTTTTACCACCGTGGAGCTTACATTAGAATAAATACCGAATATGGAAAACGAAACTACAATTCAAAACATGAAGTCTGAAGGCACAAATAAGAAAAAGAAGTTTTTTGTGGCAAAGCGTGCCGGGGTAATTCTCTCTTGTGTTCAAAATATACATGCAATATTTGCCACTGCCCTTTTTTTGTTCTATGAATTCTAACCCTGAGTTTTCTATCTGTTACATGCCAAGAAATCGTCGCTAAAATTTCCGATCGACCTCCTACGGCACCCATTAGTATTTAAAGATTTGATTTCATTCAACAAATTAATTTATGACCTTCATGTACGTGTCGCTTAGAACACAGCCATATACCAAATGGTCAATATTAATCATCCATGTAATTTGCTCTATGGGGTGTTTGCAGAATTTCAACGGAGGCAATTTCTTGGCGTGTATCAGAGACATATAAACAAGTTTCACGACAATGCCGAGTATATATGATCGTATATGTCTCTGAATATATATATGTCAATCCACCGATCGAATCCCTCGAGATATTCAACTGTGTAAAAGTCTCAGATTTATACTACCTTTTTTAGTAATATGGACGAAATTAGTTTTGGTTTTCACCCGATAAACATGAGAAAATGTATGTTTCATATCCTTCTCTGGCAATCCTTTTTAGCTGTAGAAATTAGTCTTCCTTCTGACATTGTTACTTTGTTATACCTAATATGGTCCAACGAATTTTAGAAACTGAAAAATGTGTTTGTTAAAGGTCACAGTACAGTTAACATCTTCCAAAAGGAAAGGGAATTGAAGTTACAACGTAAGTAACATATCCGATATCATTTGTGACACGGTTATTCCATAACGGTCAACCAACTCGTGATGGCGTCCGTAAAATTTACGAAGGGATGATTTCAACTTCACCATTTGGAACTTATATGCTTATTAAATGAAAAATTCAAAAGTCCAAAGAGTCTTTAAACAAATATAGCCAGTATTTTAGAGGCTGTAAAATAACAAAATATAGAAATTGGGTAGCGCCAAGTTTTGTCATACTGGTAATATTGGAATCATATTTAGTGGCACCAAGAACAAATTTACAATATCGGATGTAAACCTTTTCCTGTGTAAAATTTAAACAAAAAGTCTTTTCTAAATCATCATTTAAACTTTGTGTTTATCTTTTGTCCAGGTTAAGAATGTACGGATCCCGCAAATGGTTTAACACAGGAGCAAACAAGTGTTTAAAGCAAAGGTGTAATATATTGTACAATGAAACTTACGAAAATTACTTTTATTATTAGGCCTTAGAGCTTTCATACTAAGATCGTCAACTGCAGTACTGAAACAACCTCACTGATGCTCTCATTACAATAGTCCGGCCGATCGGTGAAAAAATTGCTCAAATAATGAGGAAAGCACCAATTTTTGCATGATGGTACATTTTTGTGTACTGAGCAATATTAGCTATGGACCCATCCTCAAAATTCAATATGGCGGCTTATTTCAAGATGGCTGCCGTACGTTCTAAAATAGTTTCCAGTATTGCACAAACCACAGTGGATTTGATGCTGGGTGCACAAAAATCAACATATTTGAATGACTTGGTGAACTTAGCAAGATTTTGTATTGATCTATATGTGAAATACAAAATGGCGGCTATTTTCAAAATGGCCGCCGTGAAAAATAAGCAAATATTCATTATTGAGAATTGACCTGAATATAAGCATTTTATTGATGTAAAGTGTCATTTGGTATCTGTCCCAGTTCTGTCCTTTCTGATTTTGCCTTGCTTGTCATTTCATACACACAGTAGTAGCTTTCACAAAAAGCTGCAGTAGTAGCTTTTATTAAAAGCTGCACTATTTGTTGTCTTGGGTCACACATAAAAGCTATGATTTGGGATTTATGTGCCTTAAGAGCTTGTCTCACCGAAAACCATGCAAAATTTGAAAAATCGTCCAGGAGGTTGGTTAAAACTTTTCCAGCTAATGAAGTTTTTTCATATCTTAGGTTCAATGGAAACCAGAAAATATATTTGAGACTTCTCTGAATTGTGTCTATTTTTAGTAACAAGCTAATTTGCATAATTAGACAAAATTAGCCAAAAATTCCCTAAAATATATGTTTATTTGAAAGTACTTTAAAAGTCACCAAATTAGTTCTATGTGGTTTCTAGCCATTATATTGTGGAAATATATGTAAAAGATCATAAATTATGCATTTATAAAGCATTTTCTATTTGTTTGCACACTTAAAGGGTGCTCTATTTAATGCCTTATTTTGTATAAGTCATTTACTAGCCAAGTTCAAGTCGCTGGTTTTCGAAAGGGGGAAGACAGAAATACATGAAATTAATTTCTTTACACAAATTTTTATTAGATTAAAAAAATATAAAAAATCCACCCATGGCAAATTAGTAAAAAAATCCCTATTTTCTTCTTTAAAAGCACACCTCAGGCCTTTTCCCACATTTTTTACTAAACCAATTTTGAGTATATATTGAACAAAATATGATGTTATTATCATTTTAAATGTTAAATTTTGATTATTTTAAAGATTTTATTAATATAAAATACTTTGCAAATGTAAAACATCTGAATAAATAAGATATTGTAACTTTCAATGAATAAGTGTTATCATGAGTTATCTCCCATTAAATTGTTCTCCACACTACTATAAAGAAGGCAACTGTTCAGGACAGATGCAGACTTCCCTGAAACTATCAACTAAGCTTTTTGTGTAAGTACGACCTTAAATAAGCTCTTTGAGTGGCATAAAGATACATCTATCTTTATATTGATGTCAATGTTGCAATATGTAGAGACAAGTCTAGAATTTTCTCACATTTTGTCAGTGCAGTGCTTCAGTCCGACAATGTCATGTCACTGACACTGACAGACTGAGTGTCCGATAATGAGATATTACAGAAACGTAGAGGCTAGAGCTGACACGGAGAAATTATGAGGCTAAGTGGAGAAGGAATTTAGTTTGCTGTTGCTATTATGACCACAACGAACGTCAAGTTTAAAGCAGGTCTTGAACTTCCGTACAGACACTGAGACAACTAATCAGATACAAACAGCATGTACAGCAGGTAAATAATGATATATAGAATATAAAAAATGAATCACTGCATATCTAATATAAAGAACTAAAGACGGGTCTGCCAATACATACCAATCATAGCCAGGGGGTTCAAGAGATTTGAACGAAAGTCACCCTACCTCCCTTCTCCTTGATGACTATCACAAGTCCATGTAACCTCCCCTTGGAAATTCCTGGCTATGGACAGGGGCCTGTGATGAAATATTTATAGTATTGATGAAATTTAACCGCAGCTGTAATTATATAATCCTTTTACAGTTCCGGATTCTATGTCCAGAGTCTCTGACAAACCTAATTAAGGAAATCTCTCCCGGGGGGGGGGGGGGGGATTCCCGGGGTAAAAATCACCCGGTACAGTCTTTACTTTTTGGGTATAGAAAGTGCATGCCAGTGGCGGATCCAATACTTTTCATTAGGGGGTCCCACTGACTGACCTAAGAGGGATAGCTCCAGTCATGCTTCAGTGATTCTCTATATAATCATCCCAGGGAGCAGGGGTGGGTCCAGCCATTTTAAAAAGGGGGGGTTCCCAACACAGGATAAAGAGGGGGTCAACCATATGTACCCATTCAAATACATTGTTCGTCCAAAAAAGGGGCGTTCCAACCCCCAGGACCCCCCCCCCCCCCCCCCCCCCCCCCAAATCCGCCTACGACAAATACATATACATGTACCATCATGTATTTACATTGATATTAATATTAATATCATGAATGTTATTTTATTTCTAGGACCCATTATGGTATAACTTTGTCTGTAAGTCAAATATGTCTTATTTTATTATTGTGCAATTTATATAATCTGTATAAAAATCTGTAGACAAGTATGTGACACTTTAATAAAATAAATTATTATTATTATCATTATTACTTATAGGATCACATCTGCTTGAACAAATATGGATTCTCTTAAAATGAAACTTTGAAAAGTGTTGCATCTCAAAGTCAGGACTGTAAGAATTCCAGTTTGCTGTCCTACCATATTACTGATTAAATTTCTTGAAACTTTGTATATGTGTTTGATTACTATTTTGTTAATTACAGTTTGTTCGGAATATTTTTCTTGGTTATACAATTACACTTTTTTTTTTATTATTGTTAGTGATTTCTACAAAATTGTCATGTTCGCAACTCATCTGAATTCTTTTTACCATATTTCATGATATTTCTTGAAACTTTTTGTAGAGTTTCCCGCTAAGAAGTTATCAAATTAACTTAATTATTGTTTTAATTATATTAATTGTACAACTGAAATTTTCATATAGTTTATATTAACTAATAAAATATTTAAATTGATGTGGAACTAAGCAAATATCTTATATCCTTTCATTGCCTTTATTTATTTTGAAATAGTCATTATTTTTTTTAATATTTCTTATGTTATTAACATATATTCATTCCAAACATATTTTTCTTTTTAAAAAGTAATAGAACGTTTTAATTTTCTTTATTTCTTTAAATTTTATTATAAATTTACCCCTAAAATCTTCTATTTTTCCTTATGAGAAAGCGATAAAATGTTGCATTTCTATAAAGTTCATTTATTATTTTTAACAGTTAAATACTTATCAAAACACCTATTGTTATTATATAAACATCTATTGAAATATTTTTGTTGGCATTCAAGGAATAGGTACCATATACAGAGGCAATAGGACTTCCCTACTCCTTTATTCGGACTTGGAAACGACCGTTTACACGGCAAATGTTTCCTTTTCTGAAACATACTTTCTTCTTACTACTGATGCATAGGTTCTTCCCAATTTAATATATGTAGTAGCTTGAAACTTCACTTTATTGTTCAAAAACACAGTCATTGAAGGATGAAATGCATAAAAGAGTTCATAATAATTCCTGTGGAATGTTTCTGCTCCATTACTGTGGTACGTCTTGTGGTAGATATAGTTTCATCCATGGATTGGTGGGAATAAAAAGCACTGTGTCATCAACATATGTGGCTAAAGCATAATCACCATAAGCTTCTATTTTCTTCTCTTTTGACATATCTTGTATTTAATATTCAGCTTCGAAACGAGCTAGCATACATATCCATGTTTACGATATGGACTGAGCTACAGGGGAAAACGTTGGGCGCAGGACATTTGAGAGAAAAAATTAAAACTACTATGGGACATTTGAGCTCTAACATAATAGTCCATTTAAGAGCCGCATTAATCCGCTCACCTGTATTTTCGAAAGCCCATTTTGGCGAAAATTTACCTGGTTGTATAATGCTCACATGACTATATATACCAGGAACAGTAATTTATATTGGTTTAATGTTAAAGTTGTTTATATTATCATCATGGAAATACAAATTGTTGAAACGAACAAAGGAAAAACAATTTAATTTGTGATGGATTCCGATATAGGATAGACAAAGTATTGAAATACCGAGAAATAGTATGGAGATGTTCTTTCTCTAAGTTATAAATTCCAGGCTAGAACAGACTTTTAACATTTGATTTAACCTTTTAGACTTTTAGTGCTGTATTTTGATTGAAAAGTTTATATTGTGTTTTGTTGGGCTGCATGTCTATCAATTCTGTATGTTAATGGACATGTTTTATATTGTTTTATATTGTGCTGTCTTGAGTCTTTTAAACATTTTTTTAATGTATTATAATATATTATCTATTTATAAAAAAGAGTTAAAAATATTTCGCTAAAATAGGCTTTGACAATTTTAATTTTCGCTAAAATGTGTTAAAATTCTTGCGATCAAATGGGTTCTACTTTGGCGCTCAAACGTCTTATTTTTATCGCTCAAATGTCCTATCAATGCGCTCAAATGTCCTCCACCGCAAACGTTACAATCACCGCCTATGTAAAAACAATTAAAGATATTTACCCAGATAGTGTACCGGTAATTAAATTGGCGCAAATGAGTTCCAAATATTGGCGCAATTGATACATTAGGAAAACACAATTTAGCGCAAATGATACCCCTAAAAAACAGTAATTGGCACAAAAGGACTGCTGCCATAAAATGTTGGCATTCGAGGAAGACACCGTGTCATTGTTCTATGTTAATTTATGTTTTATTATCTCTCAGTTTTTCTAATATGCTTTGTCTATCATACCTTTTGTGTTTGTTTTTGTAACATACGACTTGAACCTGTTCTTATACATCCTGACATTGTCTTATTGTGCCATGGTCAATGGTCTTTTTACATATAAATTTTTGTTTGTTTCATAGAGATTAAGATAATAACAAAATGATGACTGCCTTTCTCCCATTTCTGACATTTCACCTTTTTTGTCTGTTTGCTGTAATCACACATCGGTGTCAATTAAATGGAATTGTACCCGACTGTCATACAAGTGAAAGCTTTGGCTAGTTATAAAACCAGGTTTAATACACCATTTTCTATGTTAGATAATGCCTGTTCCAAGTCAGGAATATGACAGTTGTTGTCAATTCGTTTGATGTGTTAGGGCTTATTGTTTTGCCATTTGATTAGGAACTTTCCGTTTTGAATTTTCCTCGGTGTTCAGTATTTTTGTGATTTTAGTTGTTTTCCACATGTGACAGCCATAATGTTACTGCTTTAATTTATGACAAGATACAGTGACTGATTAAAGGAGTCATATAAGTATCAGACAATATCGGATTTGAACTTGACTTTTATCAAACGCAAATAATAGACTAACTTCGTTAACAGTCAGACAGGCAACTAATAATATTTTCTGAAACTTTACCGATAACATTGAAAGAAAATGACACGGAAGAATAAAAAAAATACATTTACTAACTTTTCAACATGATCAAATCACATCCTTTTTGAACAAAGCTTGAGGTTGTCTCAGACCCTAGATGGGTATGTAAATTCTGATCAACATTTGACACTATTCATGTTGCCCATTAAAAGTACATGTTATTTAAACATATGTTATTTGTCACTACATATAACAAGAAGGACTAGACAGCATTTAGATAGCCCTCTCCTAAATAAAATAAGTCATGATATATTTATATAAATATAAAGTAATGCAACAACAACAACATTAGATGATTTTGCGACGTTTGTACAATAGTTATAGAATAAAGAAAGTAACAAGTCTCCCTCTCTCTCTCTGATGATATCACAATGATTGTGTCCGATCAACTTTCGAAAAGATGAATTCAGGTTTAGCACATGCACACTTTGGTCCAATAGCTTCCTTTTTGGTAAACAGAACTCATCCCTTCGAAAAAATTTACGGAAGGCATCACGAGTTATTGACCTTTATGGGCTATCCTTCGAAAATTTAAAGAAAGCCACGAGTTATTTGGTATTTATGGGCTAGCCTCCGAAAATTTTACGAAAGCCATCACGAGTTATTTGACCATTATGGGCTAGCCTTAGAAAATTTTACGAAAGCCATCACGAGTTATTTAACCGTTATAGGCTTTTCTTCGAAAATTTTATGAAAGTCGTCACGAGTTATTTAACCGTTATGGGCTATCCTTCGAAAATTTTACGTAAGTCGTCACGAGTTATTTAACCCGGCGTTATGGGGTATCCTTCGAAAATTTTATGAAAATCGGCTCCAGTTATTTCAACCTTATCTAATATATTTGTTTCACAGATGACGACGAGTTACAGCTGTCTATAGCATAATTTCCATATGTTAATACATCAATAATTGAAACAACAAAATGATACATTGTCTTAAAATCGCATCGATTGTTTCATAGTATCGAGTTTTGGGTCGAGTGCGAGAGGTCGTGGGTTCGAACCCTGGCCGGGTCAAAAAAATATTTTAAAATTGGAATTTGCGACTTCTCCCCTAAGAACACGGAATTAAGGAGTAACAGAAAAGACTGGTTGGTTCTTAGATAGAATAATGAGTCCTGGTTAGGTGACATATTTTCCAGCGGACAATTACCTTGTAAACTAGCACGTTATCCGGCACAGCGTGTTGGTCTTGTACAAAGCAGGGTAAATATTCATATTACGTAAAATGTTCTCGTCCTGAATATGAATATTAATCATCGTAATATTTAAGAGGTTTCTTAACTATGAAGTATTATGTAAAAAAATTTTTTTTATAGATACTAGAGGTTTGAATTTTTGTATGCTCGATTACAAAAGACTCCTCAGTGACGCTCTAGTCGAAAAATTTAAAAGGCAATATAAAATACGAAATTGAATAGCTATGTAAAAGGACCCCAAATTATTTTATAAAAATGCCATATACAGCTAAGGTTATCTTTTTCTAGGGTATATATTCCTCCGTATTTCGAATATTTCAATGTTTTGTAAACAGCAAACTTATGATTATGACTATATCAACGATAAATCATGCCAACACAGATGTCTTTACTACTTGGGTGGTGATACACTCTGAGAGAAAAAAAAATCGGCAGCAGTGTCATCGACCCAGTGGTTGTAACTATTATCCATATGGTAGATGCACAATGACATCTAATTTGGGATAACGACATACAAAACATTTAATGTAGAAAGAAAAATCAAGCTAGTGAATCTTCATATTTTCCTTAGATTTCCATTAGATTAAAAAGTTTCAGTGTCTGTGAACGTGAAACAAATTTCCTGCTACAAAACTATGAATAGAAAATGATCTGCGTCTGGACAATTATGATTTAAATACAGTTATGAGGATATCATTTGCGGATTATATATTGTACTTGTATTGTATGTCAGCAATATCATATTTAATAATAAAAAAAAACACACTTCGTTTTTTTTCAAAATAAACACACAATCATATCTGAGTATATCTTGCTCCCTCTTTTATTCTTAAGAACGAGCATGGTCAAAACAGTACGCAGATGCATATAGTTGTGACACAAGAGTTATCAGGAATGTTTAATGTAACATTGGTCATCATTTACAAATTCGTAGAAAGTGGTCGTATCTTTATTGTCACTGCCTTCAATGCAGCAAAGTCCTGCCATTCTCTCCAGTAGATGCAATCAGCTCCGTTACTTCCGGGTGGCTTATAAAGTCCGTTCGGATTGACGCGTGCGCAGTCTCGGAACCACCATGCTCCCTTTCTGGTGCTGTCGGCGCAGTTTGATGAACTACCATCATTGTCTTTATCCTTAGTTGTAAAAGGAAAACCATCCAGGCTATAGAAACCAACCATGGAATCACCTGCAATTGATGACCCAGTATTAAACTTATTTATATACAAACGTTTCCTAACTAACCAAACAGGGGATACAACATAACGGACTGTTTATTTGAAATTTGGTTTCACATGCGTGCGTGAGTTTGCAATAAACCTCATCGTATCTTTAATTGACAAAAAAAACGTCCTTTCCTTTTTTTGGGGGGATGCATGTATCATTTATTATTCTAGATACTATTACACATGTTACAAGTGAGAAGATTAACTGTGAGTGATAGATTTAAATTGCAGTTATGGCAATCTAACTTAAAGTGGTATTGTACAGTTTTTAAAGTCCTGCAAACATTCATCAGGCTAAAAATATAATATATAAATATACGTAGGTTTGGTCATGGTATAGCAACTTTACCTGACCATTACGGAAAATAGGTATTTAGTCGGATCTTAACACGTACTTGTGATTTGGTTAAAACCGGGTTTGATAAAAATATACTAAGAAATGTCGAAATGTTCAGAATTTCATAAAATCCTTATTTCGGTAGGATGGTGCAAGCATACGATTTGTATTGCGTCTTGCACTTTGAGGAGCGGATAATATTTAACTACTTTATTCAAATATTGTGTAAAAACGTTAATTTTGAGCTATGAAAGTCAAGTGAATCGAGCATTTTTTCTGAGGAAATTAAAAACAATTGCAAAGAGATATGTTTACAGTGGGTTAGCTTTCATTAGTCTTCACTATCTATAGATTAACAACTTTTGGTTATATTTATAATTTAGAATCATCATTGAAGGCGGCGGACGATTGCACAGCCAATTAATTATATTGATGTGCCATTTGTATGCAAGAGTGACATTCCGTTGTATTATGTGCAAATTCGAAAAAGTTATGCGAGTATTCTCTCCCCTTAACAAGTTCATTATTTTATAATTAAGTTTAGGTTTCTGATACAATTTTGAGTAATTACAAAATGTATCAATTCAATATATTTCAGTTTTTGTTATTGGTGTATCAAAAAACATTGATGTACGAATATAATTTCATAAATTTGAAACGTTTAGTTTAAACATATTTATTTATAGTGGATTGGGAAACAAGTTTTGCAACTTATATTAATCCCTTTCCACTTTGCGGGTGCGAGTGCTGCCTTGTAGCGGCATTAGCCTACTCTTTTTCGAAATCTACAAGGGTGTCTTTAACGTGCAAGAGATATGGATCTCTCTTAACACGGGTCAGCCATTTATCGTCCCCTCCGATGGACTATCATCGTTTCCTCAAGACCATACTCGCAAATGGTGTCAAGGGAGGGCCGAAAATTGAGTTCCTGAAATTTTCATCCCAAACGGGAATCGAACCAGGGACCTTTGTGTTAGTAGTCCGATGCACTAACCACTACACCACGGCTGATTACATACCAATATAAAGAACCGTTCATCATTTTTGAAAAAGACTATGAACGAAAGTAGTAATATTTACCTTCCCTTGATGATAGATTGATTGGGAAATGAACCAGCGTTATCTAATGGTAATCACAGAGAGGGACCAGCAAGCTTTTTTTAATTGAAGCTTATTTAACGTTAAAATAAGTATCCACCATAAACGAATGTTACTTTATATAAATATAAGGACTTTGTAAGCTAAATCTAAAAAATTTATCAAATTTTATGATTTTCATTGCAATATATTAATATGCTACATGATAATATTAATACTAAATGCGTTTTGAAATCCGCAAGGTTCCTTATTTTCACAGCTGCAAACCTTGAATAGTCTCGGTTTTAAAACAAGACATAGCTACTTATCATTAAAGGCTGTTCTCGAGCATCTATATAGAGAAGTATTTATTTTATCAACTTAACTAGTATACTAGTATTTAGATTTACTATTAAAGTTCAAGTCTAAGAGGTTGCAAATTATCAGCAAAGGGTCAAAATATAGTCCTCTATCTTCAATGAATAGGAAACAGTGTCGTTGGTCATTCAACATGCCCTTATATTGAATAGTTACGATTTGTGTTTATGAAAAGTTAAGATGTACGTTTCTACAAAGATTTTCGACTGGTTGTTAGTTTAATTTTGATACCAATTGTGTCTTTTCAATAGCAGACAAGTTCATGTATTGTCAGGAATCAAAGACACTTACTCTCTATAAAAGAAACGATACCAAAAGCACATTTAGACTGAAAGTCGAAAAGAAACTGAAAATGCCTTGACAAATCACGAAAAACGAGGAAATGAACTCTTGGTTGAATATCCAACTTGTAAACAGTAATCCCTCTGCCAATGAAATCTCTGGAATATCGTTCCAACTGGACGATATGTACTCAATATGCATGCGCTTTTGAATTTTGATCAGTTGAAAATGAAAGTTTACTACTAGTATTTGGAAACGGGATTTGAGGCAGATTTAAAAATGTCTCTGTTGTATCATTTATTTGAAGTTCGATGGGTCTAACACAGTCACCATTATTTGTATCATATAGTGAAGGAGAACTAAAAGTTAAAAGATAATGTTAGCTTATTTACATTTTACAAGAAGCTCGTGTATGAAGTCAGCCTCATATGGTTACAAGATGAGGAGTTCAGTTGGTTCCCAAGTGAGTGCCAATTGTGATTTTTTTTCAAAATGCGTCCTCCAAACATAACCAATAAGTTGTCAATCATGAAATCAAGCATCTTTATAACGTTAGTTTCAGAAAAGGATTATTGACATCTTATCGAGATTTCCCTCCTTAGAAAGATAGGGACCAAGTATTTTGATGTGTCTCTTATTGTGGAGTGGAAATACTCATGTAAAGGATATATACTATTTATGGAAAACAGTGGTGTAGTGGGTAAGCAGATTACAAACACAAAGGTTTTTTATTTGATCCCCGTTCCCGGAAGAAAATTTCAGGGCTCTCACTTGGACACCATTTGCGACCATGTTTTTGAGGAACGATGCTAGTCCGTCGATAGGGAACGATAAATGGCTGACTATGGTTAAGAGAGAGCAATATATTTTGCATGTAAAAAAAACTCCCTTGTAGATTTCGAAAAAGTTGTTATATCATGTTTCCCAATCCACTATAAATAAATATGTTAAGGATATATGAGTAAAATGTTTTAATGCAATTGAATGAGGAAAGATTCTTAGATGTACTCTCTAAAACGGTATGAAATTCAAATGAAATCTTCAAAAGAAACAGTACAATAATAAAAGTCTTAATCGTGTCACACATTAACTCTTTATTATTGTGCACGTATTTTCCATGAACAAATAATAAAGCATTCACAATTTTTTTAACTGATTTCTTTGATATTAGGAATATAAAAAAAAAGTAAGAAGATCAAGAAATTATTAAAACACTGAATCCGACGAGTTTTTGACTAAAGTTTCCCTCCCCCCAAAAAAGGAATAAAACTACGGCGAGACAAACACCAGTCTACAAAACACTACGGAAATAACTTTCAGTTTTTAATGGCGAGGGACAAATTATACCTTCAAATAAAGTATTGATATATTTTAGGGTCGAGATTGAAAAACAATTACCAGCAGTGCCACTGTATCCACCAATGGATAGTATATATCTAGATGCCTCATTTCTTATTCTAAATGTCGAGTACTCAGCATATGATGTATGGCCATCAAAATCCTCCAGATCAAATCTCAGCAGGTAATCCTTTGAAGACGATATAACGTGGAGGTTGTCGTTTCCTTGATGAATAAAACAACAATAACAATATAAAACATATTTTTCCAATCCAAATCTCTATATTATATGAAATACATGTGACTGTCTTCATTACGAGACAGAAATTTTAAAACAAAGAGTCAACATTTAGGAAAAGTTCTCATTTTCACATTTTTCATGTTCCCAGTGTTTAAATTTCAACCTAAGAAATTGGATATTTAAGGGCTTTTGATGCAGTTCAATGTGTATTGTCATAGAGTTTCAAAAAACCCACAAGTCACCATGCTCGTATTCAATGAATTGAGGGCTAACATTTGTCTTATAAAAGTTAAGAAATGTTGTACGAGTTTTGAGAAAGTATTCTTCGTCATAAATTAGTATGACTGGATTCATTTGGAAGCCGTAATTAATTAGGATAAGGGGAAAATTAAATACACAGAAGAATAATTAGTACATTAGCCAAAGTTGAATCACGAATGAGAAGCTCAAATAAGGATTTTTTTAAACGTTGAAATGCGAAAAATGGAGCTTTTTTAAAATGTATTTTTTCTAATTTTTTCTAAAGTAGTTGCCTTTTCTCATGCTTGCATAAAGACGCAAATGAAAGAAATGTATGTCACCGTGCTGTATTCGAAGATAGATAGCAATAAATTCCCCAAATTGTGTCCCCCTTTTGGTAACCCCACCATTAGCGAGAAAATGTACGACGTCACTGCCTACAAATTTCGAAATATCCTACTGATTTTCCCTGTAGTGTTACGTCCTCAGTTTTCTGTTGTATAAATATATTGGTTATTTCGAGCTACCTTAAAATGATAATACTGTATTAAGAAATGCAGGAAATATATCCTGCATGAATTCATGAAATGTTCAATGAGGAAATCTACTGATTTTGGAGTGAAGTGTGGTTGTTTTTATACAAAAGAATTACAATAATTAAAAGTGCATACTCTTTCTATATGAGATTCTAAGGATCATTGACACAAATTCGATTTTGTCTTTTGTTTCCTTGTTACGAACATTCTCCGTTCAGCCATTTTTCTATGTGCATTCAGAAGAACATTTCATGAAATCGATTCCAAATCAAAATTGCATCTTACATGAATGATAATAGAAATGATAATATGATGCATTCTTTTAACTACAAATGGATCAGTTGTCATGAGATTTCTGTAATAGTTATACACTGATGCATAAATATATTTTTATATATAGGAATAGGTGTCTGGATAAGAAACATCGGAGGCCGGAGAATAACTCACTTACACCCGAAGCCTACCCCTATATTTAATAACATTACGTATTAAATGAAAAAGAAAGAATAGCATTTTTATTCACAATATCAACCCATGATTAATAAAAAAAAAATGTTTATATAAATGTAACTCGATTTGTAGTCTTACTTTAACGATCTTCATTTAAACTTTGACAAGTGGGTATTTTTTTTATTAATTGTCAATGCTGCCGTTATGTATATACTCTTAAAATCCATGTACTAATATGGAGCAGCAGGTTTTTGAGATAAGACGTGGCACGGTACTTGTCTATCCCAAATTCATGTATTTGGTTTTGATGTTATATTTGTTATTCTCGTGGTGTTTTGTCTGTTGCTTGGTCCGTTTCTGTGTGTGTTGCGTTTCGGTGTTGTGTCGTTGTTCTCCTCTTATATTTAATGCGTTTCCCTCGGTTTTAGTTTGTTACCCCGATTTTGTTTTTTGTCCATGGATTAATGAGTTTTGAACAGCGGTATACTACTGTTGCCTTTATTTGGACATATCGTCGATTCGTATATGCGACTATATATATAACTTCAGATTGGAAAAAAAACCTCTTGATATTGTCAAATTAAAAATGTCTGAAACATATGATACTTTCATTTTGTCTGGATATCTCAATAAAAAATGTGGAGTGCTTCAATTTGAAATGATTAAGGTAGATTGGGTGTCTAAATTATAATCCATATAATTTTATAATAATTTGCCAAAATGAAGTTTATATTATGCTTTTAAAAAAAATAATAAAAAGAATGGATCACCAGGCTTTTTTGCAGGCTACACGGAGGTCAAAATTGTCAAAGTTTGTATAGATTATGCATAGAAACCCCAATTTTTTGCAATAAAGCGTAAACTACACCATAGATTTTTGAGATAACATATGAGAAGATAGCTTTAATAGTATGCTTTCAGTTAAGAAAAAGAAAAATGGGGTCACCAAACCTGTTTTCTTGTTACAGAATAAAATAATGAAATTCCTAACACATTCTATTGTAAAAATACCTTAATCTGAATAATCTGCCCTTGCATTTGAGTTTCCTCCCCTTATGTGGCAAACATTTTTTTCTTTTTTTGTAAAATACAATCATAAATATGATAAAACATGTCATTTTCTATGTAGAGTGGAATTTCTTACACATGAATTACCTACTTCTCTAAAAGTTTGCACATTCTATTAAAGATTTAGATCTTGTTTTCTGGTATTTCCAAATCCAAGATGGAAGAAGACACCCTATCTACCTTAAGCCTGTTACTCGTACCATTCAGTATACATCAATTACATCCACGTTGATTTGCATTTCACAATTGAATAAGCATTTCGCTTAAAGTAAAGCATATATTTGATAAAAAATAAAATAATTAGAATAAATTGTAAAATGTTATCGGATTACTAATTTAAAGTTATTATTTTAAACAAAAACATATATACCAATTATGATTACTTGATCTTACACCGAGCTGATAGACAAGCTGTCTAAATTCTAATTAATTTTTTTTGGGGGAATAATATTAAATAGCTATCAAAATACTGAACAATAAATTACCACGACGAAATTTTTAGAAAAGGACAAAATTATTTGATGATTTCAATACTTATTGATATCAAATCTATTGCAATTGGAAAAAAAAACGGTTAACCGGTTAGCGTTTTTGTTACTCGATATATGGTCCTTCCAACGGTTAAACGTTTACAATATCACTATATTGCTGTTTTTTGTTTTTGCAATCCGGATAAGATTCCCGCAAACTTGGGGACTGAAGTCTATTTTGATTAAATCAATTGCAATCTTTGGTGGAAAAAGCATTAAAATGATATCAAAGTCTTTACCTTTTACATGCAAGAATACCTAATACATACTTGGGTTCTTCCTACTTTATATCTTTTTAAGTAAGCTGACCGAGTGAATTTTGATGACTGATCAACATAACAGGGAACAGACCTTCGCTATACTTTTTCATATGATATACAATATTATTGTCTGAAACAGACGTAGATTATCCATCCGTGTGTCCATTCCTTTTATAAATACATTTACAGATTTACTCCACCATTTTCTTCTTAAGAAAATGCTTCTACTAAGTCAGGAATATGAGAAATGTTTGAGAGTTAAATTTTGCCATTTGATTAAGGACTCTCCGTTTTTAATTTTCATCGGAGTTAGGTATTCTTGTGTGATGTTACTTTTACCTTGTTCAAACTCACCTATCCAGTATTCCCTGCTGAGATCACCAAATCCTGCCTTGTAATTTGCCCATCCAACATTAAAGTCTGTGCTTCCATCAAGTCGTCGTTGAACCACCTAGCACACATAACAATATTGGCATTAATAAAAGTTGTCCATTATTGTGCCTAACAAGATTTTGTGAGGTAGACGAAACTGATCGTACAACAATTTTATTGAATTTTGATGTCCACAAATAGGCAGATCGGACATATTTTGATTCGTCCTGTGTCCAGTTTGATGGTCACTTCAGTTACTGTTTACATGTACAAGTGTATCCATGTTCTTATTTAATTAACGAATTTGTATGAAAAAAAATAAAGAGTTTGAAGGTAAACTAATCGTAACGTTATTCAATAAAATTTCAAAAGATTCCATTAAAATGACATCAACTATATAATAAGTAACAGAGGTAAACTGGATAGAGAGAAAATTACATATTTCACATATTTTATTTTACAATAACGAATAAAAATTTGTCAACCTAAGGTTGCTTTTTTAACTATTTTGATATGAGCTTTTTTAACTATTTTGATATGAGCTTTTTTAACTATTTTGATATGAGCGTCACTGATGAGTCTTATGTAGACGAAACGCGCGTCTGGCGTATAAAATTATAATCCTGGTACTTTTGATAACTATTTGCCATAATTCTAAAATCATATCGGTCTGTATTAGAATAGTTTATCGAAACTTATTTGCGTATTTAAGGCAATGAATGTTTTTCCGTCAAAAGTCGACATAAATGTTGACTTTATACAGAAAATACGGCCTTTTAAAACTTTCAATGTATCACAAATAGTACATGGATACAAGGTAAAATCATTTCTTAAAACACTGCAAACAATCATTCTGATTGGTAGAATGGTATTGCCATAAATTGCGTTGAAATGAACCGTACTACACAATACATATAATTCACTCACATAACATTATCACGCGCTATAGAGTCGATTTTTTGTAATTTTTGAGGCCGGTTTCTGTTTTATTTAGAGCATTGAAATCGCCCACGTTATAATCGATGTTCCGACTCGTGGTGCATTCTTTGCATTATGTTGCTTGATATATTAAAAGTGATTTGTGAATTTACACAAAGGAACTTAATAATAGATAATTCAGAAGCATGTTATTCATTGATTGTCGTTAATTGCTGTGTTACATATTTGTTGTTCGTTAATTGCTGTGTTACATATTTGTTTTTCGTTGGTACATTAATTAGGCCGTTCGTTTTATCGTTTAAATAGTTTTACACATGATTTAAGGGCCTAATATAACTAAATATGTGGTATGGACCTTATGCATAGTTGAAGGTCGTACGGTGACCTTTAGCTGTTACATTTTGTAATTTCAGTTTCATTTTATCTCTTGTGGAATGTTGTCTCCTTAACAATCATACCACATCTTCTTGTGAGGAAGAACGACTAAAATCGACAATGCATAAGATAACGGTCGAAACAGTTGACCGATACTATATGGTATGACATGTCTGTGTCTCAATTAACTATCGACATGTTTTTGACCGTCTTGGATATTGAGATAGCAGAAAATTGTATTTTCAACGTTTAATAAATTCATCAAAAACAATAACAATCAAAACCAGGGAGTTAATAAAGTCTAAAAAAAAAGGTCATTTACATCAACAGTTACAAATAATAGATAAGAAACAACATGAACTCCACTAAAAACCGGAAGTGAAATCAGAATCCAAATCATAAATATTAAAGATGCAAAACAAGTCTACTTTGTCAGCGGATATCTGATTGATTATGAGGTAGAAAGCAGTAAATTATAAAAAAAAATTGATCATGAATCAGCTGGAGTAGACTTTTCATTGACAATAATTACAGCTTTTCAAGGAATAAGCAGCATTGCACATTCAACTAAAATATATTCATATGTCACCCTACAGTCTTTGGCATTAGACTTTTTCAACAATTGTCTACACCTACAGTTGAGCACGATTACGACAGGTAAGATGTGAGGGGTCGTCTCAAAAATAAAAATTGAAAATAATACTATTGATCACTTTTGGATTTATTGCTTGAAATTTATTTGATTTGCAATGTTACAACTTTCTAACAAAGTCCAAATTTAGAATAAATAAGTGTATTAACTTTACGGAGAAAAAAGAAGAGAGAAAAACAACAAAAACAGCGATCTCTGATTGACTAAAAGGGAATCAAATATGAAGACGAAGCATAATGTAAAAATATTACATCATTAGCTAAAATTTCTACTGTGCGAAGGTTCAGGCGAACTAAAACATGCAACGGAGTTACTAGTATAGAAAAGATTATAAAACCGGAAAAGAAAAAGGAAAAGAGAAACAGAGAAACAATTTCTGACCCGTTGACAACAAAATAACAGTGTAACATATAAAACCAACGAGTCTTGACCAATACGGACCCATTAAACTTCATAATGCATTGCTATGCGATATCCGCTTCTTGTAAGAAACCCTGAGATCATGTTCGAAAACTGGGGAATTGCTCTACGATAAAAGGAACACGGACAATTATATGGACAATCAGTTCGTAAGGACGACCATTTAATTAAATGAAGCATAACCTTAGTCTTTGGAATTCGGGGCAACCCTTGCTGATTACTGCCCAAAAAGAAATTTGCAATGACAAAGCTCTATAGTATGTTGAATAATAAATTCATTGGGCAGGTATGCGTGTGTACTGCTTTTAAAAATGTTGATACATTGGAACGAGAAGTCAATTACATCCCCCTATTCATGAAGGAAAGACATCAACTTTAACTAGGTATATTGAAGCGGCGTAGTCTTTCGTTGATAAAAATGGCGATACACCTTTTCCTTCGACTCTTTAATTCAATATGTTTTCAACCCTCCAGAAATTGAATATGTACACCGGGGAAGGATAAGATTGTTTGTAAAACATAAACTGGACAGTGTTCACAAGTGTGTAACAGACGGACAGACAATCCAGTAATTTTGCTTCATAAATTCTCAGAATTTTTCAGAATTTTACAGATACACATTTATCGTTATTGGCATGCGACAGAATCACAAAATGAAGAGAGTGCTGATCATGTAGGATTCGGAATGATTGTAGTAATTTTTAAATTAGTTCTACGTGAAATGTCGTATAAAAAACATGTAATATCAATAGTAATGTGATAGAGAAATAGATTTATTTCCTTTTTAGCTCACCTGGCCCACAGGGCCAAGTGAGCTTTTCCCATCACTTTGCGTCCGTCGTCCGTCGTCTGTATTCCGTCGTCCGGCGTCGTTAACTTTTACAAAAATCTTCTCCTCTGAAACAACTAGGCCAAATTAAACCAAAATTGGCCACAATCATTATTGGGGTATCTTGTTTAAAAATGGTGTCCGGTGACCCGGTCAAACAACCAAGATGGCCGCCTTGGCTAAAATTATAACCTAGGGGTAAAATGCAGTTTTTGGCTTATAACTCAAAAATCAAAGCATTCAGATCAAATCTGACATGAAAGTTAAATTGTTTTTCGGGTCAAGATCTATCTGCCTTGAAAATTTCGGACAAATCGAACAACCTGTTGTTGGGTTGCTGCCCCTTAAATTGGTAATTTAAAGGAAATTTTGCTGTTTTTGGTTGTTATCTTGAATAATATTATAGAAAGAGATAAACAGTGAACAGCAATAATGTTCAGCAAAGTAAGATTTACAAATAAGTTAACACGACTGAATTGGTCAGTTGACCCCTTTAGAATTATTGCCCTTTCTAGTCAATTTTTAACCATTTTTCGTAAATCTTAGTAATCTTTTACAAAAATCTTCTCCTCTGAAACTACTTCGCCAAATTAAACCAACCTTGGCCACAATCATCATAGGGGGTATCTTGTTTAAAATTGTGTCCGGTGATCCGGTCAACCAACCAAGATGGCCGCCATGGTCAAAAATAGAACATAGGGGTAAAATGCAGTTTTTTGCTTATAACTGAAAAATTAAAGCAATAAGAGAAAATCTGACATGGGGTTAATTTGTTTATCAGGTCAAGATCTATCTGCCCTGAAAATTTCAGATGAATCGAACAACCTGTTATTGGGCTGCTGCCTCTTAATTGGTAATTTTAAGGACATTTTTCTGTTTTTGGTTATTATCTTGATCAATATTATAGATAGAGATGAACAGTAAACAGTTATAATGTTCAGCAAAGTAAGATTTACAAATAAGTCTTCACGACCGATATGGTCAGTTGACCCCTTTAGGAGTTATTGCCCTTTATAGTCATTTTCTACATTTTTCATAAATTGTTAAAGATTTTTAGAAAATATTTTCCACTGTAATTACAGGTCCAAGTTCATTGTAGATGGAGATAATTGTAGCAACAAGAATGTTCAGTAAAGTAAGATCTACAAACACATCACCATCATCAAAACACAATTTTGTTATGAATTTATCTGTGTCCATTGTTTAATATGCACATATACCAAGGTGAGCGACACAGGCTCTTGAGAGCTTCTAGTTTTTTTAACGTTAACGAGTGGTTAAACAAACGTTTAATACAAAACAAAAACAAAAACAAAAAAACTCCGAGACTTCAATATACAAGATATAATATATATATATATATATATATATACGAGAATACAAAATCAAATCTGCTATTATAGTATCATGTATATGTTCCGGACCATACGAGTATTTGGACCATACGCGTATGGTCATGACCATATGCGTATACTCATATGGTCCGATCATACGCGTATGGTCCGACCGTACGCGTATGGTCGGACCATATGAGTATAATACTCGTTTGTTTATTAACGGGCCGGACCAAATGAGTATTTAGACCATATAGGTATTTTTTTTTCAAATTACATTATAAAAGTATCAATACAAAAACTATCTAAAAAAGCAATGATGGTTACATGACCATGTATTAATTTTATAATTCAAAGACTACGTAAAAATTAAATATTGATGCCCTGTACGTAGTTAGTTTTCATCGCTAATTACATTCTTGTATGTAGGCTTGAGGTGACAGTTACTTCCACACGGTATAATAGCTTTTTTTAATTTACTAGTCATTGTTGTGCACGTTCCTTTTCATTTATATCTTTTGTTTGCGAATGAAAATTAGCCTTTTTGAAGCTGCGTAAGGTTATACCGAGGTCTTCGTCCATTCCGATATATCGACGATGTTTTATTAAGCTCTAGATCTCAAATATCGTAACTCGACTGCAATACATCTTTTTCAGAAGACAACTTAAATGAAATGTGTTACTTTCAATTGACTTCTTGTGTAACAGTTCATTAAGACATTTTTGGAATATTTCTTTAAGTCGACATATTACCATTCACTCGTTATCACAAATCGGTAATAACCATCGGTAATGACCGTCGGCAATGACCATTGGTATAAAACGTGTTTATTATAACTTTGACAGGTAAGTAAAATTAACTATTTGAACTTCTAATTTTTTTTAGCTAATCTTGTTGTTATGATTATATAAATTAATATAAAATTACCTGTATGATAGCGTCTTTTTAATGAACAGTCATACCATATGAAGAGTTGAGACGTATTTAAAGTAAACTGCAGCAGAGTGTTAATTACCCCGACCACACGCGTACGGTCGGACCATATGAGTATATACCCATATGGTCATGACCATACGCGTATAGTCCAAATACTCATATGGTCCGGAACATATATATAGCCCTTTTGTGCTTCTTTGTTATCTTTTATTAAGATTGTTGACTGCTGTTCCCCTAAGTTTGACTTATTTACCCATGTCTGTTTGTATTGTTCACGCATCGTTTTCAATATAATAGAATTTGATTCGACTGTCGCACAAGTGGGATGTTTAGCACTATAGAACCATGTTCAATGCATCATTTTCTACATAAGAAAATGCCTGTAACAAGTCAGAAATATGCGAGTTGTTACATGTATCCATTCGTTTGCTGTGTTTGTGCTATTGTTTTTTTTTACATTTAATTAGGGACTTTCCGTTTTGAATTTTCCTCGGAGTTCAGTACTTTTGTGATTTTACTTTTTATGATCCACAACTATCACGGTTATTTGCATTTATTGTATGTAAATCGACTATTTACTCTACGCTTGACTTTCTGTGTAATGCATGGCCTAGCTACTACCTGGATTTTAAACGATTCTCTTAACGGAATTGATATTAAGAAAGGAGAGATATGATATCATTGTCAAGGAACCTCCAAATAAGGATGTAAGCAACAATTGGTCACCGTACGGGTTCAAAAATGAGCAAAACCAATATTGTATGATAAATAAAGGCAACAGTAGTATACCGCTGTTCAAAACTTATAAATCAATGGACAAAAAACAAAATCGGGGTAACAAACCAAAACCGAGGGAAACGCATTAAATATAAGAGGAGAACAACGACACAACACCGAAACGCAACACACACAGAAACGGACCAAGCATCAGACCAAACACCACGAGAATAACAAATATAACATGAAAACCAATTACATGAATTAGGGATAGACAAGTACCGTGCCACGTCTTATCTCAATATCTCAAAAATAAGAGAAAACACAAACGACTCAAATGCAACACACACAGAAACGAACAATAATATAACAATGGCCATCTTCCTGACTTGGTACAGGACACTTTTAAAGGGGAATAAAAGTGGTGGGTTGAACCTGGTTTTATGTCATGCCAAACCCAGCACTTTAATGGCAAAGTTAAATATAACATTAAAATGACAACATAATATTACAGGACTATAATACAAATAAATAGGAGAACATATTAGACAAAGAAAAACATGATTAATAGATAACAAAAAGCATCAGGTTTAAAATTCAATACGCCAAAAACGCGCCTTGTCCACACAAGACTCACCAGTGACGCCCAGATATAAAAGATCGAAAGTGAAAAAAGTACAAAGTTGTACAGCACTGAAGATCAAAAGTTGAAAAGGTTTCGCAAAATACGGCATTGTTTTTATGCCCGGGATAAGAACATTCTTATTATATAGAACAATTCATGCTAATGCAAACAGTAAATTTTATCAAATTAATATAAAAGAGATATACACAAAGAAACTGAAGTATTAACTAATTACAGAAAACTAAACCCGAATACATAACGCCAAGATATAAAAGATCGAACGTGAAAAAGGTACAAAGTTGTACAGCACTGAAGATCAAAAGTTGAAAAGGTTTTTACAAATACAGCATTGATTTTATGCACGGGATAAGAACATCCTTATTATATAGAACACTTAATGCTATTGCAAACAGTAAATTTTAACAAATGAATATGAAAGAGATATACATAATGAAACTGAAGTATTAACTAATTACAGAAAACTAAACCCGAGTTTATCACAAAATAGACACACCTGAATCAGTCAACGTAATTAAAAAAATGTGACGTCACATACGGTGGCGAAAAGAGACAAACGTTATGCCACATTTGAATTTATGAAATTTAGAAACAGCATGACGTCACATATGAAAAACTATCATTCAAAATTGAGATAGAATTAGGATTGATTTAAGATTGTATTAGAACTAAATACTGATAATTCATTTAAACAAAATGCATATTGCAATATTTATTAATAGCAATTAACTGTAGTATATATATATGTCCAGTTTGTTATGAATCCAACTTCAATCGTAAATAATCGTTCAAAATTTAATATAATTAATAAAGAGGCGGTGATTAATTTTTCTATCCGTAACACCTAAATATAATAAAAAGACGTCAACACATTTGACAAAATCCGATGAGAATTACAAATATAACATTAAACATGTAAACTAAATACATGAATTTGGGATAAACAAGTACAGAAAGTTTTCAAAGGCCGGACATGACAAAATGAGTAACAGAAAAACGAAAAAACAAACAGGCGGATTTTAGACGACCAATAAACGAAAACCAAATATTACAAACAGCACCTACGACAGCCACTTGATGTTAGGATGTTGGCTTGGAGCAGGCGAATGACGATTGTAGCAAGCCAAGGTTAAACTTCACAAAATTATTTAATCAACAATAAATTGAAAGAACAGTCATGTAGCAAATGTAAACGAAAGAGACTTTTTTGTTTCGAAAAAAATATCCCACTAACGTTCATCGACTGACTTTTCATTCCGTCTACCATTGTATGTGAGAATAATAAATCTGAATATATCATAAATAAAACTGAAATATTGCTTTGCAAAATGTCCGACGAAATGCTTTAATTAATTTTTGTAGATGTATTTGGCATTCTTATCAAACACATATCTTCTGTTATTGAATAATTAAAAAGTAAACAGTAACTTTAAATGTTTCACGCAGCTTAAAACTTACAGTTTTTATTCATCAACATATTTTGTTTGACGTAATAAGAAAGTAATTAAGTTTTATGCCTTTATGTTATTCTTTTGACGCATGTTTGTATTGATTTCTACAGTAATATTCAGACGTTCCTTGTTATAATGCCTTGAAATATATGTTTCATGCAGAACATATACGTAATCAATTATTGTATTAAATAAAGCAATTTTATTCAGTCATTTTGATATCATTGGTAGTGCCACAATATAGAATATAAGCTAAGAATTTCAGTTTGTTTTGAGGTTTGCAATAACTTTTGATACACATTACATTATTAAAGGGAATTTCAAAATAAGTCCGTTGAAGTGCACTTGTGTTGTCTATTTTGTGACATTACATCATTTATTAATTCCTCCAAACAAATTAATATGATGACTGTTGTCAGTAAGATTTTTTTTCTCTCTGGATAATTGCATTATCGTCCTATATGCGACTTAGCTACATGTTCTAGTATATGAGTAAAGAATGTGAAAGAGCCTTCAAATGATAAATATATATTACGAAGGAATTTTTTTCTTTCAAATAATGGTTGAATTTGGAAATTGTTAGAGAAAATATAACGGAGCAAAATTGAAAATTAAATCGAGAAAGCAGCAGGCAATGGAATAGGAAGAACCATATTAGGTACGCTGTTGAATAATAAAAGTCGTTTTTAAAGTCTGGATCAAACATTAAAAAAATCAAGCTCCAAACTTACCGTCCATCCATGACAGTCAGATTCCATCTCACAATATACGTTCACTTCTAATCCACTGACAGGATAGATTATATATACTCCATTGGTACTTCCAACTGGTAATTCACTGCAGTCTTTTGGTAAAATCGGAAGTGATACTTGCAAAGTAAAAAAATAAGATAAATCAAAGCCAAATTATTTATCCAATTGATTATTATATACTGATGATCTAACTCTCTTTCATCTTGCAATAGTATTTGCATTTTCTACACTTTACACAAGAATTCCACATTCCAAACAAAAAGACAAATTGAAAGAGTGGGTATTGCTTTGTTTCATAAAAAAGAATGGCCAACGTAGATACAAGTATCTTGTCTTAGTGAGGGATAAATCCTACTTTGTGAAGGATCGCTCTGATTTAAACAAAAAATTCTCTGAAACTGACATTATCAAGATGCTTGATTTTTTTATTGACAACATATTTGTTCCATTCGGAGGGCGTGTTTTTCAACAGACTGTCGGCATTCCAATGGGAACAAATTGTGCCCCTCTTCTTGCCGACTCGTTTCTTTATTATTCTGAGGCTGACTTCATACAGGAACTTCTTAGGAAAAAAGATAAGAAGTTAGCAATATTCTTTAACTCTACTTTCCGCTATATAGATGATGTTCTTTCACATAATAATTCAAAATTTAATGACTATGTTGACCGCATCTATCCCTTCGAACTAGAGATAAAGGATACAACATATAGAGTTTAGTCGGCCTTATATCTTGCTTGACTTACATTTAGATATTGACAATGAGGGTCGGTTGAAAACAAAACTTTACGACAAAAGAGATGATTTCAGCTTTCCAATTGTGAACTTTCCATTTCTAAGTAGCAACATTCCAGCAGCACCTGCATTCGGGGTATATCACTCCCATTTGGTACGATATTCCCGTGCTTGCATTTCATTTCATGATTTTCTTGATATAGGGTTGCTGCTCACAAGAAAGCTATTAAACCAAGAGTTCCAAATGGTGAAGTCAAATTCATCCCTTCGTACATTTTACGGACGCCATCACGAATTGGTTGACCGTTATGGAATAACCGTTTCATAAATATATCGGCTATGTTCCTTACGTCGTAACTACAATCCCCTTCCCTTTTATGAAGGTAACTACAGAATAATACTATTTACCGAATTTGTTATAACATAAGCAACACGACGGGTGCCACATGTGGAGCAGGATCTGCTTACCCTCCCGGAGCACCTGAGATCACCCCTAGTTTTTGGTTGGTTTCGTGTAACTTATTATTTAGTTTTCTATGTTGTGTCATGTGTTCTATTGTTTGTCTGTTTGTCTTTTCATTATTAGCCAGACTTTGTCAGTTTATTTTCGATGTATGTGTGTGACTGTCCCTCTGGTATCTTTTGTCCCTTTTTACTACCATTATCTGAAGGCATAGAAGGTCTTCAATCCTGTTTAAATTCTCTGAAGACAGCTATGATAGTTGTAAGCGGATGTCAAATTGAATAAAACAAAAAATATGATCATCAGTAAAGGTAAAAGAAAGTTTTTATAAAAATTAGTTTTTTTATAATAACAAAAAAAATTGAAATTGTTTAGAAATATGAATTTCTGGGTTTTATCATTTATTTTAATAGAAAAATTTTAAACAATCTGCAGAACACTAACAAAGCTTATTACACTTTTTTCTCTGCAGTTAATTAAGACATTTGGATTCAATACAATAGATAAGATCATAAACTAAAACTATTTGATACTCTCATAAGATCATACCTACGAATTGATTGGAAATATATATTAGTGATTACAATAATATTTAAGGAATAACAGTACTGTAGTTGAATAGTTGCCGCCGTCAATTGTAGATTTGACGGTCGCAAATGCAGTTTTACTGGCGACGCGGAGCGGAGACAGTAAAACGGAGATTTGCGACCGTCAAATCAAAATTGACGATGGCAACTCTTCAACTACAGTACTGTTATTCCGATTCTAATGCATTACAAAAAGAAAAAATACGATAAAACTTGAAAACCTGTCTAAATTTGTCAAATAAAAAAATAACCGCGAAACTTCATGAATAATTTTGGCACAAAGACGTCATGGCTAAACGTGACGTCATACAAACGAAAACTTACAAACTGGAGGTTATTTCGTTACCTGTACGCTTCAAATTTGGATAAAATTACATTAAAACGGCAAAATCGAGCTAGGTGTTGTTTTATTTTTGATTATATAGTAGTAATCGAACATTTGTTGATTCATCAATTCAAAATGGCGGGTCTCTCCTTAGTAACGCCTGGTCAACTGTGGATTTGACGGCATCTGTTAGCCAATGAAAAAAATTGTTACATCCAAATTGCATTAGAATGAAAAATTACCCTTTGAAAAAAAATCATATTTAATTCTGTAAACATATTTTATGAGTTCACAAGAAAAGTTCAAATATGCCTAAATGCGGTGCTTAAGCGTGGCGTTAAAACACCCACAAAAAATCAAATCTAAATGACGTTCCTTCTTCTATCCAGTACGTCGGTCTTTCCAACTGTTTGTCAAGCTGAATAGTTGTGATAATTAAATCAGGTTATTATTGATGAAAAATCGCATTTACGAATTATCTTATGTTGTGTAATGTATTTATAAAGGTTACTCGGGAATTCGTGTATTTTTTTACTTTAAGCACGTATCTACAAATCGAAAAATTTGTATGTATAATTTGATCGGACAATCAGTAAGTTATTACCGTTTTAAGTTTTATCAATCATGATAACTTCATGCTAAAATTTTAGCGCTAAAATTAAAGTATTGTAGTCTAGAATTGTCATTCGAGGTTCGCCTATCCGACAGTACAGTTTTGTTTCCCACACACCCACCCGTCTTAAGATTTCATATGAATGTAAATAGTTTGTTATGTAGTAAACAGTTTATATGATACATATATGTGTTACTGTAAAGACTTTTTTGTTTAACTTATAGAAAAACAATCTATTTTAGATTGTGTTTATATGTGACGGCAGCGGTCGATGTCAGCAAATTAGACATTTGTTTATTATTTTTAATGTAAAATACTAGAGGATGAGAAACATTTTTTACTATATTGTGAGTATAATAAAACTCTAAGAAATGACTTTTTTCATCACATATGTGCAGAAAATAATAACTTTAATAATTTAAATGAAGAAGAAAAAATTCATTACTTACTAAATCCATCATCGCCTTTACAAACAAATAAGTTAGGATCCTTCTTGAAAAAGTCATTAGAACTGAGGGCAGGAGACTCTTAACAACTTGTTTGTTGTTATAAATTTTAATGCTGTTCATATTTTGTATGTTTGATATGTATGTATATATGTTTATTGTGTTTATTGTATTAATATATGTTGGTCACAAACTGTAAAGTTTATATGACAATAAAATATTTGATTTGATTTGATATGATTACTATACTATATATAAAAATATTAATTTTCGCGAACCATTTAGGTCACGGAAATTCCAAAATATGGCATCAGTAAGGAGAGTTGTGCAAATAATGTGAATACACAGAACCCCCATCCAAATTATCTTTAGCTAAAAGTATTCATCATTTTCTATTTTATATGTACTAACAACATTCCATTTTTCTATAATTTCGATTAAAATATTCCAAAATCTGAGTTAAAAAAAGTCAAATGCCCAAAATAAACATTGTCTGATTGGTTGAAGTACTGTGGTGTCAATGATAAGCATATAGCAAGCCTCGATGTAAAGCACACGCTTCACATGAATAAGGAGAGTTTTACAAATAATGTGAATACACAGATCCTCCATCCTATTTATATTTTGCTGAAAATGTTGCAATGTTCATCATTTCTGTTTTGATTTTGCTAACAACGTTCCATTTTTTCTTTAATTCCGATTTATATATGTGGAACCCGCAATAAAAATAGATGGCCTCAATGATTTAGACGCAACGCAAAAAATTCCGTTGACCCTGAATCAACGGATCGATAATAGCATCATCACCATCAACAAAATGTTTACCGTTATCTTTGTGAAATTTCAGTTATATAGTTCTTTAATTAGAGAAATTTTGGTAAGTATTACTTATTAATGTTAAGGTTCTACTGATGTGCTTCTCTAGACCTTTTTGACGGTCCGTTTTATCCCATTTATCTCAATATTATCTCCGATGACAGTACCTATTCGTGTCAAAAGTGAAAATCGCATCGATTTATTGAACTAATTTCTTCTTGAACTGTGCATGCATTATTTCTGTATTATATGATAACCAATCACATTCACGTTGCATGTTTGCATGAAAATGGTCATGTATTAGTGAATTGTAAGGGCGATGCAACTTGAGGTCAGTGCGCGATCACGTGACATTATTATTTGTAAACAAATTTAAAACATGCTCCCCGCGTAACACGTGTCTGAATTATCCTTTCAAAGTGTTATGAATCTTTCAATCACTATTTTATGAAATATTTCTAGGTTTGCATATCAGTAGTCAAAGTGAATTAAACGTAGTTCTTAGTTGTGTTTTTTTTATTATATAGAATTAGAAGGTAAATCTACATAAGGGGGTCTCATTGGGGGGGGGGGGTTCTGATCCCAGATCTGTTTTGTCAGATTCCCATATCCCGCTTACACTATGTACATGAGCAATTTTCATTTTTTTGTCATTTCCGGGGTCCTGCAGAACCCCATTTCCCGTTTTCACGACAGACCTCATTTCCCGTTTTTATGACACAATAATTTGACTTTCACGTTTCACGCTTACGAAAAATTGTCAATATTGGTCACGCTTAGACCCAATGAGACCCACACACTAGTCAGTATTTAACTTCACCCAAAAAGATGACTCAACTTCCCTCTATATTTAAAACCTGCATACTATAAATTTAAACAGCATTTGCTCCCCTTGAACACTATTTGGCCCCTTCCGTGTCATTTCCCTTTAAATTTGCTGAAAAGACATACTTTAAGTCCATTTACAGTAACGGCTAATATTTGATTTTACCATCTTTATATAATTTCAATTTTCATATTGAACACATTTGACCATTCAATATGAGTTCCCATGTATTTTTGTCATATATGAAGGAGGTTTTATGTCATGTTTTCCTAAACACCTTATTGCTATTTGTCTGTCTGGATTGTTAAAACCACAAAATCAAATATTGATGAATATGCAAGTTTTCAACAATCACGGAACATTAACAAAGATGTGTGTGAGAGGGTGAAAATTACCCTTCTGATGTACTGATATTTTTAGCACCCCAAGTGAGAATCTAACTCAGGACTTTCAGCACTGTAGCCATCGGTCTTAACCACAAGATCACGAACTCACATATGACCAATCACATTCACGTTGCATGTTTGCATGATAATGGGTTCTGTATGAGTGAACTGTAGTGTATTGCAAAATTTATGCAAATTGTGACGTCAGTGCGCCTTCACGTGACATAATTATTTGTAACCAAACCGGCTTCTCATGTAATGTAACGGTTTATTTCGTCCTCTTTGATATTTTATCCTGAGGATAATTTGTCCCGGTAATTTTTTTCCAGGCATGGTATTTCGTTTCACAGGTTGATTTTTCCCAGAGGAGTGAAAATCTATCAGATTTCTGTGTTATGCGGATAGTATGTACGGGTATATATTTGCCGTATTATATTTCACAGAACCATGTGAAATAGAGTCCCATTAACTACTATGTAAGTTACTCTCAATCAATATATACCTGACTATAATTATAAAATGTTTACAAAGGTAAGCAACTGTCTAGGGCCAGGTAAGGGAGGGGGAAAATTAGTATTAGTACTATTTCGCAGAACGATAAACAGATGCATAGACAGACCAAGGGGGTGGGGGAAATTTAGCTGATGACATATATATGTAAGAAATCATTGAAGCTTGATGGGAGTGGGCAACCCTCTGGTCCATCAGAGCCCCCACACCTTTTTGAAAAGTTCTGGATCTGCCACTGAGATTTGCAGGTTTTCTTAGTAAAGATACCTTAAAATATCACAAACTATGTGCTTTCCAGACCATAGTTTACATTTTTTTTCATATTTTGCCGTGTCAAAATGACCTAAATTTAAAGGACAGTATATAGACCCAAAAATGGTATATCACATTCTACACATCAAGATTTTAGCAGGAAAGACTGCCATTGGAGTTTTTAACCATTGTGACTTTTTAATTTGATCTACTCCACTAATTAAAGTCGTTGAAGTAGAATATTTAATGTAGGTTTGTCCACATTTTGGTATATATTAATAATGTTGAGCCTGTTCCTAGATGCCTGCTATAGACTTCAATATTTATTGTTTATTGAAAATAAATGGAATCAATTCTTTCAGAAAAGTTTAATTCTATGGAAATGTATCCCCCATTTTATAAGTTGAAAAGGCTACATAGAGGTCAATATACAGTCTCCAACAGAAAACCAAAAAAGGAAAAATAAAGTGAATTTTGGAGAATTATTAAATGTACATGCATTTGAAATATTTAAGATATATTGTTTCAATTTTTTTAGTTCTAGGTTCCACATAACTACCATTTTAGAAAACGATTTCAATGCTAAGTCTATTAGAGGGATATTTGATTTTCATTGGTTGTAAATATGGAATCTTATTCAGTGGCAAAGGAAATAGACACTGACAAGTCTTAGATAACATTTTATATAGTTTTGAATTTTTCTTCGTCAGTTGACTAAAATTAGATGGAGGTGTGTTCTAATTTCCAACAGAGGAGCAATCAACCTATATCAATATGTGCATGAAGCAAATTGATAGTTGCTAAATACTTAATGATTATATCCACAATAAAGGTTTAACCTGTGCATATATACTTAAAACAAGAAAAAAAAAGTCATGTCTTTTTCAGGACTTCTGAATCCAATCATGTAGTATGGAATGTTATTGAGATATGGTTTGGGTGGATGGATGGTCATGAAGGACCTGTAGTACAAAGTATATCACTGGATTTAGCTCTTTGTCTAAGTGTATTATTAAAGTACTTTGCTTTGAGCTCAGTTCATTGTTATGCAATTCATTCTTTGTGAAATTAAGATTTGACAGACAACTCTAATGGACAAGGCTTTGTCAAAGTAGTATCATCTCTATGTACAATGTAAGTATTCAGGAGATAAAAGCATTCTATTTTGATTTGAACCATACATTTTATGAAAAAAAGTGGGAACAAATTTACCGGACAATGCTACTCCCACTACTAGCAATATGATGCTTGGTTGTTTAATACATCTGTATTGCCTGCTGATGACTCGGCCCTGAGTGTAAATGGTCCTTCAATTAGGAGGGAAAAAAATTATAAGGCCTATCCAGTCTAAGGGAGCTACCATTTGATTTTTATGGGGGGTCTAGGATGAAATTTGAAAAAAAGGCAGGACAGGATTTTGAGTAAAAAAAAAAGGCAGGATTAGTAACTTGGCAAAAAAAAAAAGGCAGGATGACAATTGTTGTAAAAAAGTCAGGATAAGCTAAGAAAAAAAGAGGCAGGACCGAATAGACTGAAAAATAAAAAGGCAGGACAGAGATTACAACTAAAAAAAAAGGCAGGACAAAATTTTTCATCCTAGCCCCCCCTTAAAAATCAAATGGTAGCTCCCTAATCGATTTCTAAAACTATACTTCATTGCACATGTTCAACATTTTTATACAACCACAACAAATTTGGGGTCGTAAATTGGTATCCTGTCCGAAAGATGGATGGTTTCTGGATAATAACTTTATTATAAGTAAACAGAAATCAACAAAATTATAACACAACGTTTATAACCACAAAAGGAAGCTTGGGATTGATTTTGGGGGTTATGGTCCCTTAGGTTTAGGAATAAGGGGTACAAAGGTGCCCAAAACAAGCCTTAATCTAGTGTCAGTTTAAAAAGTTGTGTATAAGTATTTCAATTGTTCTGAAATTGTACCACAATGTTTAATACCATAAGTAGAAGGTTCGGATATATTGTGTGGGTTATGGGACGAACAGTCTAATAATTACGGACCAAAAACAAACATTTTTGTAAATTCAAGACCCTTAATTGGAGTTTGTCCAGAATGGTTCTTGAATTACCTAATACCAATGCTTTATGAAATCTTCTTTGAAAATTGGAGTTATCTTTCTTTGTTCAGTCAACTTAAATCAATTATACAATATACAATGCAATATTCACTTTATTACCAACTGATAAATTAAAGCAGTCATTAATAACCATTCAGTGATTGCAAGCACTTTCTAGGGTATGCCCTTTTACAAATGGAAAAATTATACATTTTTTTAGTTTCTGATCTCTTAACTGAAGTTTGTCTCCTCTAAATGTTTCTCATTTCAGAAATTAAAAAGAAAATTTCTTCAGATATTTTTGTTCGAAAGGGTTAATATTCAACAGCATAGTGAATTGCTCCTAACCGAAAAGCAAAACAAATATTTTAAGTTCATTAGACCACATTCATTCTGTGTCAGAAACCTAAGCTGTGTCATCTATTTAATCACAATCCAAACTCAGAGCTGTTTCCAGCTTGAATGTTGTGTCAATACTAGCCCCAACTGTTCAGGCTTCGACCTCTGCAGTCGTATAAAGCTGGGCTCTGCGGAGCATCTGGTCCATTCATTTGTTTATTTTTCAATTTGTGTGAATTAACATAGTTACAGTAAATGCTAATTACTGCACTTTCATACCACAACAAATATTGTATTGGTACATGTATAACTCAAATGTGTATCCATATAACAAAAAAAATGAAAAGGAATAATTTTGCATTACCTTTTGAATACTATGACTTTTTAGATATATAGACATATTAAGACTCATTAGTAGATGTTGATAATATTGGCTTAAAATGCTTGAAATTCTATCAGATTACTTTTGGAGCAGTTATGAGTTTTGAAATTAGAAAGATCATATCATATGCAACAAGTGTACTAAGTTTCAAGTTGATTGGACTTCAGCTTCATCAAAAACTACTTTGACCAAAAACTTTAACCTGAAACTCCCACTTTCATTTTCTATGTTCAATGAACCGTGAAATTGGGGTCAAAAGTCTAATTTGGCTTTAAAATTAGAAAGATCATATCATAATGAACATGTGTACTAAGTTTCGAGTTGATTGGACTTCAGCTTCATCAAAAACTACCTTGACCAAAAACTTTAACCTAAAGCGGGACAAACGAACGAATGGACCCACAGACCAGAAAACATAATGCCTATCTACTATTGTAGGTGGGGGCATAAAAAATTTAATAAATAACACTCATAATGCTCAGATTGGTTGTCATCGTGCAACATAGTTAATAACACCATATAGAAAAAACATAGAACTCATTTTGTAATAAGACACTGTCAAACATCCATATATACTATCCACACTCATCTGTGTCCACACTTGTTAATCTAATAAAATAAGTTTTCTGTGATGTCGGGCGAGCTGATAACCAAATAACGGTGTTGAGTTTTACTTTATAAATGCTTTATGCTCGTTCGAAGTATTGAATAAGAACATAATGTTATTTGATGTCATAGTCTCTCCTTTTTATTTAGAATGGATCTCACTGTGTTAAGGGGTAATATGAAGATCTCATTAAAATATGCAAATGGTTATGTTCATAGAGAGGTCATCTTTTAGAAAAGTTATAGATCTTTCAATTTGTAATCTTGGATTTGTAAAATGAATCTAAACATCGTCCAATTTACATAATGTTATCATTTTTCGGTGTTTGTCACGGAAGAAAAATAAATAGTATTGAAATATGTCGTGTTGATTTTAAATGGATCGAAATAACATCCCGAACACAGATTCTGTATGAATAGATTTTTTTTTTATTTTCCAGCTAGTTAATTATGAGAATAATTAGTTTCTTTAATATTTTAAGGGGATTTGAATATTATGTGAAGTAAATATATTTGTGGATAATCAGTTTTTCAAAAGATTGTATTCAAACCTATATGGCTTTAATTTTTGTTTAACATTGTCGGATTAAACACATTTTTTTCTACAGGTTATTGATATGTTAACCGGGACGATTACCTCACAAACTGAATAAAAGTCGACGGACTTTTATGTAAAGTTTGTAAGTAAGAGCCCCGGTTTACACATCAATAACCTCTAGAAAAAAATGTGTTTAATCCTTAAAATTCTTAAGCCAAATAATCCTGATTTTTTATTGACATTTGTTTGGTGTAAGAAGTTATCAAAGGTACCAAGATTATAAATTAGTACGCCAGACGCGCGTTTCATCTACACAAGACGCATCAGTGACGCTCGTATCAAAATATTTATAAAGCCAAACAAGTACATGTACAAAGTTGAAGAGCATTGAGGAACCAAAACTCCAAAAAAGTTGTGCCAAATACGGCTATGGTAATCTATGCCTGGGATAAGAAAATCCTTAGATTTTTGAAAAATTCAAAGTTTAGTATAACGCTACTCTAATAACTATCAAATGTACAATTGACATTTCGTATCTAAGGAGTTGGCTGCCATATTGACTTTCTAAAATCCACAAATGTTCGAAAAATGCAACAGAATGGATAACAACTGTATTATTCCTGACTTGATACAGGCATAATGAAATAGTGAAATAATAATTCGCCTTTAGCAGTCAATATAGATCAATTGTGTGAAAATACGCCAAGAAACATCGATGATGAATTATTAGCTTGCAAGTGAATTGCAAGTGAAAAATTCGACCTCATTGAATCCGTCGTCATGTGAACTTTAATTTGCCCCTTTAGCTTCTTTGTAAAAGTTACCCCTATCAAGGACATGATGATTAGAAACTCAACCTCTAGAATATTGTATCAAATTAAAGATGTCAAGTTCATAAGGAGGCGCTACTTAAATGTTGCTACATATTAATGGACACTCACAATTAGGAATCTTAATTCAAAACTTTGGCCTAAAGTTTAATTGTCAGCCGACAATCATTGGAAAGCTTTATATGCAGACTTAAATGTATCCGAGCTGGCGTTACATCCAATTTCACTAGAATAGATTCGTTCAACATAGTCACCAACTTTGACTTATTTGTCAACGTTTAGATAGAGGATAATGATAGCTTCTTTTTGTTTTTCCTGTGAAGCTCATCTACGACAGTTGTCTTGTATGAACAACGCCAAGAACATGAGCATAGTTGCTTTTAGAAAATATGCCGATAAACTCGATCAAATATAAAGAAATATACAAGAAGAACACTTAATAGCATAATTCTACTTCACTGTTGAAGTTGCTCAGTCTTTAGTTTTCTATGTTGTGGGTTGTGTGATGTTGTTTTTCTTTTGGTCTTTTACCTTAATTTAACTTTATTTTCGACTGATGAGTTTGAATGTCGCTTTGGTAACTTTCGCCTCAGTTCTTAACACTTGGAATCATCGGTTATATGTATATAAAATACATCAAAAGAAGAGCAACTACACATGTTTCTACATGAACTTGTTCATTACTATTTACAAGTCGATTTTCAGTTCGCTGACAATCAACTTATAAATTTTGAATATCTTTCAAAGCCAAAAAAAATAATTTAGAAGTTATTTATGAAAACTGGATCTTAAATATGGAACACTTTGCAAAATGAGAATGACGAAGTGTCATAAAAGTGTTTCTTTACATTTTTTAATCTTGTTCATGTGAAAAGCTGAATGATACTTTTGTTCATGTTTAAAAAAAAAAAGCTCAATAATACTTTAGTTCATTCATTAATCAGGGCGGATCCAGCCATTTAAAAAAAGGGGGGTTCCAACTATATGCTCCTATTCAAATGCATTGATCAGCACCAAAAAAGGGTGTTCCAACCCGCGGAACCCCCCCTTTTCCCTTGGATCCGCCAATGCATGTGTACTAGTTCTCTTATGGCTGTGACCTGTTATCTATTTCTCGCACGAAGCGATATTTCTCGTATTACGTTGATGGGAGTGTGATTTGAAAAGTGGAAAAGTGATATGAAAAATGCGTTAATTGATATGCTTATCCAGCATCATTAGTCCATATTGCAACTTTTCCAAACTAGATACTTTTATGATGATTGTGGGCAAGTTTTGGTTACATTTTGTCTTAGTAGTTTTAGAGGAGAAGATTACAAAAAATTAAGAAAAATTGGTAAAATTGACTATAAAGGGCAATAACTCCTGAAGGGATCAACTGACCATTTTGGGTATTTGACTTATTTGTAGATCTTTCTTTGCTGAACATTATTGCTGTTTATCTCTATCTATAATAATATTCAAGATAATAACCAAAACGGCAACATTTCCTTAAAACTACCAATAAAGGGGCAGCAACCCAACAAAGGATTGTCCGATTCATCAAAATGCATTGTTTTATGAAGAATGGTGGTGATATAGTGGTGATCGCATCCCCCGACGACCTATTCAAACTAGGGATCGTGGACGTTGATTATAAAAAGTTGGGACTTATTGAGCTGTAGGAGCGCGCGGAAGGGAAATGTCTAGAAACCGAGTCAGTGCTTGATGTCAGTGATGATAAATCTATGATTCAAAAGGAAGTGCTTGAAAATGAAAATATCTTGCAATTTAAAAATATAAATTGTTTAACCCTTAATGTGTGTGGTCTTGTCTCTAAATTGAAAAATTCAGATTTTATTGAATTCATGTCTTTATATGATGTAATATGTCTTACTGAAACTAAAATTGATCAATATGATGACGTTGAGGTTTAGTATTTAAGCTACTGCCCTCTGTTATAAGGCAAAATTGTTCATCTAAATCAGGTGGTATTTGTGTTTATGTAAAAGAATATATATGCAACTATGTCCATGTAAGGGACCCATTTACTTGCTCTAGTCATTGTGTATTATGGTTCACCATTGATGATAAGCTATTGTTTCAAAAAACTTTAATTTATTTGGGGTTGTTTATATTCCACCTGATGGTAGTTTATATAGTAGTGTTGATATGTTTAATGAAATTGAAAATGTTATAAATGAATCAGATTTACAAGTTTGTTTACTTGGTGATTTCAATGCACATTGTAGTAACTGTAATGAATATGTTGACATTGACAATAATATTCTTGACTTTTGTAATGTGCCAAATAGTGAGCAAAGTCTTGTTAATAATTTACATATATTAGAGGAATGTGGTATCCCTGTTGTAAGACAATCTCAAGATAAGCATAAAGTTGATAAATATGGCAAAAAATTATTAGAACTATGTAGAAGTTTAGAACTGTTCTTTGTTAATGGTAGAGTGGGTAATGACAAGGATATTGGGCTTACGACTTGTAATAATTCTGTTATTGATTATGCCATTGTATCACCAAATCTATTCCGATCGATTGTTGATTTCAATGTATTGATATTTGATCCAATTCTTAGTGATATTCATTAACCTATTTGTTTACATTTGTGTACAAATTTATCTTGTTTTGTTGATGTAGATTTGAATAACTCTTATGTAAATGACAATGATATGGACAATACAAATGACTCTAACATTGTAATTACCTTGCATGGTGTATCAGAGTCTATTGTAAAACCAATATGGGCCAGAGACAGAGCACCAGTTTTCACGGAGAACCTAGACGATACCAGTATAGATGAACTTTTGAATAAATTAGAGGATATTCATCCTCAAAATACTGATAATGTAACTGTCAATAATGTTGTAAATTATTGTGTTAATATTATAAGGAATGCGGCAGAACAAGCCAATATGTTTGTTAAAATCAATGATAAAAATGTTAAAAAAAAATTGTAACTCTCAATTTGTACATCGTTAGAAGTATTTTAAAGTATTTTAATAGTGAATGCTATGTAAAACGTAAAAAATATCGCAGGTCTATGAAGTATTACTATAGAGTACGTTCAACAATTAATTATGATGATTTGGTATGTAAAAGTAGAGAGTACAAGAAAACTTTGAAAACTTAATATAACGAGTTTCAAAAGGCATTTATAGAAAAATTGCGTGGTTTGCGTACCACTGATCCAAAGTCTTATTGGTCATTGTTAAACAAGGGCTGTGAGAAAGGTAAAAATGTATCTCAGAAGGTTGCTCTTGATTTATTTTTTAACCATTTTAAAAATTTGAATAATGTAGAAAATGATATTGATGTTGTATTACCAGAGAATATTAGTGAGTTAACCCTTTGACCATGAGTCCGGTATAATACCACTTTCAAATACAATATTAAATATTTTCAAAAATACAGGCATAAGTTTACAAACTGCATGTTTCAAAAATTCATTAAGTATCATGTCATCATGTCATCGCTACATGCTTTGTTATTTTTTCAAGGACTTAATTGCATTTACAACTTCTTGTTCACAAATCAACTGATTAATTACAGTATTATACTCACTAATATTCTCTGGTAATACAACATCAATATCATTTTCTACATTATTCAAATTTTTAAAATGGTTAAAAAATAAATGGTCAAAGGGTTTAATCTGCCCTATATTTGAAAAGAAAGGTGATCCTGCAAATGCTGACAACTATAGAGGTATTACAATATTGAGCTGTTATGGAAAATTGTTTACATGTATTTTGAATAATAGATTGTTCAATTATTTGGAAAGTTTAGGACTATTATGCGAAGAACAGGCAGGCTTCAGAAAGGGGTATTGCACTGTTGATCATATCTTTAATTTGAAATGTCTCATTGATTTGTATTTATTTAGAAGAAAAAAATTGTATTGTGCTTTTGTTGATTTTCGTAAGGCTTTTGACTTTGTTAACAGAATATTATTATGGCAAAAATTGTTACGCAATGGTATAGATGGTAAATTGCTGATTGTATTACAAAACTTGTATAAAAATGCAAAATCTTGTGTAAGAGATGGATCTAATTGTTCAGATTTTTTTGCATCTAATATTGGTGTGGAAAGGGTGAAAACCTTTCGCCCCTATTATTTTCTATTTTTCTTAATGATTTGACTGACTTTATGTCACATGCTTATAGTGGTCTAAATGATGTTTGTAATATGTCTCATTTATTGTTTGACAATTATGATATTGAAGTGTATTTTAAATTGTATCTGTTGTTATATGCGGATGACACAGTCATTTTTGCAGAATCTGCAGTTGAGTTACAATCAGCATTGAATGCAATATATTTATATTGTGAAACATGGAATCTCAAAGTTAATACTGAAAAAACCAATGTTGTTATATTTTCTAAAATCCGACAGGCTGATAATGTTAATTTTACATATAATAATGACCCTTTATCTGTTATTGATGAATTTCAATATTTAGGTATTGTATTTTCTAGAAAAGGTACTTTTCATGTTAATAAATCTAGACTGCTTCAACAAGCTAGAAAAGCAATGTTTTATGTATTACGTAAGGCAAGAAAATTGTATTTACCTATAGATGTATTGTTACAACTTTTTGATGCTATGGTTGCCCCTATATTTATGTACGGTGCAGACGTTTGGGGTTATGAGAAAAATGATGTTATTGAATCACTACACTTAGAATTTTGTAAATATATAATGAAAGTTAAAAAATGTACACCTAATTGCATTGTATATGGTGAACTAGGTAGAGTACCCATGTCTGTTAATATTAAAGCAAGAATGGTTGGTTTTTGGAAACGTATTGTTACTGGCAAAAAAGAGAAAATTTCTCGTACATTGTATGAAATGCTATATAAACTTGATTCTGGTAATGTTTACCACTCTAAGTGGTTGCATTGTGTAAAAGATATTATATCTGAATGTGGTATTATTAATGCCTGGAATAATCAATATAAAGATACAAATTGTCAGTTGTCTAAAAATGTGAAACACTATTACCACAGTTTGTTTATAAATGAATGGAAGGCTCAGATATTTAATACCTCAAAATGTTTAAATTATAGAATGTATAAGTCTGAGTTTGGTTTTGAAGATTATTTAACTACATTGCCTTTTGATCTTAGAATTAATTTGTGTAAATATAGATGCAGTAGTCACAGGTTACCTATTGAATGTGGTAGATTTGATAGCATTGATAGATCAGAAAGAATATGTGATTTATGTAACAGCAATGTGCTAGGAGATGAATTTCATTATATATATGATTGTACTTTCTTTAATGCTGTAAGGCTGAAATTTTTGCCTGCAGATATTTGTAAAAATAAAAATACTATGAGCTTCTCTAATTTAATGAACAGCAAAGATAAATTTGTTCTTGTTGGCTTAGCCAAATTCTGTAAAATTGTAATGTCAATTTATATATGATATTTACCTTCCCATTTATTCATGCATTTGTAAATATGTTTGTTATATTGTTGTACTATCATGCCTCATGTGAGGCCTTTAGTGAAATAAAATGTTTCAAAAATGTTTCAATGTTTCATCTGAAAATTTCAGGGCAGAAAGATCGTGACTTGATAAACAATTTTAACCCCATGTCAGATTTGCTCAAAATGCTTTGGTTTCAGAGTTTATAAGCCAAAATCTATAATTTACCCCTATGTTCTATTTTTGGCCATGGTGGCCATCTTGGTTGTCTGGCCGGGTAAACGGACACATTTTTTAAACAACATACCCTAGGGTGCTATAAAAAGTTTCGTATAAAAAAAAACTAGGGGTTATTCCCCGACTAAAAATAGACATGGAGGGAAGTCTCTATTTATCAACATAATTGGTGAAAATTGATCTATTTTTTTGTATTTGGTTGTAAAAATATGTTAATTAACTTCAATTAAAGCTGGTTGAATGATTAAAATAATTTAAAAAATTAGATTAAATATACATGTTTTGGGGGGAGACAACACTGTAAACAGTCTGTTTTTTTAGCACTGAAAAGTGAAAACTTATTTGCAGCCACTGTCGCTCTTTTCGGAGCAGGCGAACGTACCCTGAAGCATGAATTTTTTGAAAGACCAGGTAAAAATCTATGAAATTCATACAATTTTGATTATGAAAAATGTGCAGGTATCATGTCATCAGGGGTGTGCACATGACCTGATTTCGGGGTTTTTAAGCTTAAATTAGGCAATGTTTTTTTCCCAGTTTCTCTGGATAAAACTTTTTTATACTATTAAAAGTACACTTTATTTTTATTTCATTATAAACTAGAGAACATTCTGATTCCAGTGATATCTAGTTTTATACAAGTATCTTTATTAATCAGTCCACCACTAATTAAGGTTCACTTATGCATGGTTCCTCAAAATATGACGTCATAGAAAAAAAACTGTTGATTGCACCCCTAATGATGATTGTGGACAAGTTTGGTTAAATTCGCTTAAGGGCATACGATACAGTTTTGATCCTGTATTTACAAGTTCATGAAAATTTGCATATAGGCTATTTTTCACCTGATTAAATCAAATATGTAATAAAAAATATACCTTCATGTGCTACTTTTTGAGTAAAATGAGGTCGAAATTTTGTATATTTGCTCAAAATTCAGATTTGTGGCCGTAGTTTCTTTTTCGAAAGAAGGACATAACTTTTTTGTTATAAAAGATAAAAACAAATTGTTTTTTGTTAAATAATCGGTAATTTATGTATTTTATAAATATCATTAAAAATATGCAATTTTTTATTGAGAAATAACTCATATTAATCAAATGTTCATGAATTGAGGAAAAAACGTAATTTTTTACTGCATGTTTATCACAATTAAAAAAAATCCTCTATTTACAGTTTTATAAAATTTGGGTCACATAATCTCCCTGCAACATGAAACCAAATGCCGTTTTGAAAAATTGGAGTCCATGAACTCGTTTTCAAATTAAATCAGTTTGAATGATTAAAATCAGTCGAAAAATGCATGTTTTCCCGATATGTCACAGTTTGACGTCGCGAAAATAACAAATTACGTTAGCAACGTCATTACTTTCCCTGTAACTGTATCGTATGCCCTTAAGTAGTTTCAGAGGAGAAGATTGTTGTAAAATATTACAAAAATTTACGAAAAACTGTTGAAAATTTACTTTAAAGGGCAATAACTCCTTTAGGGGTCAATTGATCATTTTGATCGTTTGACTTTTTTGTAGATCTTACTATTCTGTACATTATTGCGGTTCACAGTTTACCTCTATCTATAATAATATTCAATATAATAACCAAAAATGGCAAAATTTCCTTAAAATTACCAATTTGGGGGCAGCAACTCAACAACAAAATTCAGAGCAAATATAATTTGACCTGATAAACAATGTTACTCAATTTTACAGATTAGCTCTAAATGCTTTGGTTTTAGATTTATAATCCAAAATCTACATTTTACCATTATGTTCTATTTTTAAAATTTTCTATGTTCTATTTGTAAAATTTAACGAGGACGGACGACGACTACGACGACGACGACGGACGCAAAATGATGAGAAAAGCTCACTTGGTACTTCGGGCCAGGTGAGCTAAATAATGAACGAAAAACAAATATGTTACACAAAAAAAAACGACAGCCAATGAACTACAGGCTCCTGACTTCGGACATACATACCTAATGTGGCACATATATACATAATTTGGCTGGGTTAAACATATAATAGTATGCCATTGCTGAAGACTCTATCAGCGATTCTAGGATTTTTTTATTTAACACAATGAGAACTTTTACCATAAGACATGTAGATTTAATAATTTAATCGTTCGAAAACAATTATCGTTATCTAATGCAAAAAGTAATTACAAACTCGTTTATTGTTATGTTGAAATTAGATCAACTTGAGTTGATATCAAGCGATACTCCTATTCATAATCGATACAAAACAAATTAATATTAAATATTGTATTTGATGACATGTCAATAAAATAATTTATATATACTAAGTACTTGGTTGATTGACAAATATTCCCTCAGGATCGTCATGATGAATAACTTATGAGGTTGTGAGGAAATGAGGTTCAGGAAATTTGAAAATTGGTTGTATAACACTTGGATTATTTTATTAAATAAGTTATGTCCAATCTTGTAATATTTTTTTCTAAATCAAACACGGTTTGGAATCAAATTAACAGTGAATGCGAATGTGAGATTCATATCTTACTTTAAAAATAATAAAGTACAGCCAATATTTTGGAAAATTAAAATAGATAAACAATACAAAATGTGCTTCAGAACATTACATAATTTACAATTAAGTGATTGGCTTTTAATAGCTCATTGTAGATCATGTTAATTTTTGTTACATGTATATATTTGATAGCTTTTAATAAATTTACTTACTTACTAGCTTACTTGCTTATTGACTTAGTTTTTAAATTATTTAAAAAATAATTCATGGGGGCTTGAATATATCGTGATTTTACCACGGGTTGGCCCTTTATGACAAATATTTTACCCTGAGCGATAGCGAGGGGTAAAATATCGGCATAAAGGGACAACCCGTGGTAAAATCTAGATATATTCAAGCCCCCATGAATTATTTCGATTCTAATAGGTCAAATACGGCAATTCTTTTGGATCGAAGCGCTCTAGGTGGAGGCAAATATTTACCATTCCCATAAATAAACGCACTATTAAATTGGCGTAAAAGCAAACTGAATTAGTAACATGCTTAAACTATTTAAAATAACGCATAACGATAGTTTGAATTATTTTAAATGATAATTTACTTATATGTCTTAAATGTAAACACATATGGCTTATAACACATTTTAGCATCGTTTGTTTACGTTGCCATGTTGTGATGATTTTCGGTTTTTCAAGCGTGTATTTTCCCGTAAAATGCTAATATTCTAACGTCATCGTATTATGACGTCGCGAAACTCATTCATAAAAAAGCATATGACGTGGGAGTACGATCGGAACAGCCCATGCAATATATTCAAATTTAACCACGGGTGTGTACTCAAAGCGTTTGAAGGACGTCATGTTAGAATTACTTATTTACTTAACAACTTTTATATTCCATCTTACCATTCATTGTTCTTTTTCTAATGAATGTCCTCACCACCGATAATTCCTGGGTTGGATAACAACACGAATCTAAATAACATATCCCTGACGTTCGATCGTAGCTTGCAGTGCAGCAAGATCCTTCAGTCGCACACAAACTTGCACAGCCTACAACTGAAGACACGTATTCGAACCGAAATGTTGTTATGCTTATTACAAAACTAGAGTTTCCAATAACGCTAAAAGACTGTTTATCAAAATTGGAAAACGCACAAACATGTAAGTATCTGAGCATTATAAAATGAAGCAGCTTTAGTGCCATGACGGTTTTGAACATCGTTAAATTGCATTTTTAATTTTCAAAATATATATGCGATCGCATTAGCCAATCAGTATGAGGATGTAAAAATCAATTTGCTGGTATCTAAATTTTACATGACTTAGAAGAAAAAATGAATGATACAAACGTTCGTCGTTGATCTATTAAGTTCCCAATCAGCGCGTATATTTTGAAAACGACACGGGGAAAGTGAGTGTTGGTTGGGCAAGTGTCATGTATGAGGTAAATCATTGTTAATTGTTCATCAGATTAATTTTCTTTTTTCAGGCAATACATTTATAATAAAATCCAGTAATTCAATTGATGCATTAAACATGATTATTTTTCACATTTTTAACGTCATGATATTTTATAAGAATTGTGCTAGTCATCGATTTTGCAGTTTACATATAGACCGAACTATCGAATAGTTTCCCTACTAAAACATAATCATCATTTGCAGGTAAGCAATGCAGGGTTATTTTCGTTAGTCCTTTTCGCAACAGAGATGTAAATATAATCAATTTAAGCAAAAACATGCAGCTGACACGTACGTAGCTAATGATCAGAAAAAGTGCAGACTGTTACATTAGACACCTTACGACACTTAGCTAAATAAGGTACACGTAAAAACACCTCAACATTTCCTTTATAAGAAATTAAGGCTTTCCTAACCACCGACATTCATTATAAGAGGTTAATATAATGTTCACCGGCAAATTGCTGCCATGGTCACCCTAATGCAATGTTATAACCGTCGGTCAAATTTCTGTGTTAAATTTCAGTTGTCAATCATCTGCCCTGCACTATTGATTTGAGCGGTGACAGAACGTTTTGATGGCCTATTGAAGTACATTGTATCGTAAAGATTGGTATTGGAATATATTGAATAGTATCTTAAGAACCACACGACTTATCGATTCAGCCGATATAGACGTGTCTGCAGTGTATGCCCTTATATTTTTACAGTTAGGGTTTTTTGCTTGTGAGAGAAACTGTTCCAGGTTAGGGGAGGGTTGAGATCCCGCTAACATGTTAAACCCTGTCACATTATTTATGTATGTGCCTGTCCCAAGTCAGGAGCCTGTAAATTCAGTGGTTGTCGTTTGTTTATGTGTTACATATTTGTTTTTCGTTAATTTTTTTACTTAAATAAGGCCGTTAGTTTTTTCGTTTGAATTGTTTTACATTGTCTTATCGGAGCCTTTTATAGTTGACTACACAGTATGGGCTTTGCTCATTGTTGAAGGCCGTACTGTGACATATAGTTGTTAATGTCTGTGTCATTTTGGTCTTTTGTGGATAGCTGTCTCATTGACAATCATACCATCTGTCTACTTTACAAACCAGATAACTTCTTATTCCGAAGTTTTTGTATCAGGTTACATACAGATCTCAGAAAATGAACTGAAATACATTCTTGTATGATGTCTTTGAAAGTTTGTTGACTCAACTCTTTGGTATAGTCCAAAATAAAAAAAATAAAAAAATAATGAACTCCGAGGAAAATTCAAAACGGAAAGTCCCTAATCAAAAATAAAACACATCAAACAAATGGACGACATGTGTTAAACAGATACATGCCGTCCGGACTGTGACTTCTACATTAGTCATTACTTCATGTTTACAAGCATAAGCGATCTACTCTACGTTATATCACCTGTGGTTCCATAGATGAACTAACTATGATCACTTAATAGAATCACATTTCAAACTACAAATTCCATTTGAGCGGATATCACTTAATTATGTGTGTGATGCTTACTGTTTCAGAATTCAAACGGGGTTCTGTTTCATTTGCTAAAACCAATCGTTTAATTATTCTAGTTTTCATTTTAAAATAGCAGATGTGTTGATATTAGTAATAGTCTTCAGTCTTTTTTTTTTAAACTTATTTACATGTTGTATGCGTTCCTTTGCTTATGTAACTCATTTTAGTCATCCTCCCAAAAAATTGACTCACATATTGTGTAAAGAGTGTCTTAATTGCAGGATGCTTCAAAGTCTTAACTGAGGTGTTGGTCTAGTCTATTTGATAATAGTCAATACTTGTTACCCTTTAAGATATCAAATTTTTAAAACTGGTCGTAATTTTATGTCCCTTTGTGTGTGTGTGTATGTGTGTGGGTAGGGGGTGAACTGTTACGATATATCTACAATATTAGGTCCCCTCAGTTATATTCCCCTCCTTCTATAGGTAACGCCATCCGGTAAGGGGAACCAAGGAGGTTGTATGAGATAAACATGGGAATTTAACTAATATATGGTTTAAACCGTTGGTTTTTCATCATTTTCGCTGCTTGTTGTGATCATGTCTTCTATGTATCTCCATCATGCCTTGTGTATCGGTTTTTGTGCTTCATAATTAATTTATTTCATGGTCTGTCTTGCTCCATAATGGGTCGACGTATATTTGTGGTAATCCATGCGCAAACATTTTAGTGCGAACTGTATTCTGTGAAAAAATGTCTTCTTAATTTTTCTTCAGTTATTTTACTTTATACTGCAACTAGTTGTGTTTATTTCCTAAATATAGTAACATATAGTGTCAATTTCATCATGGAACACTTTCCCCACAATCATGGGTCCATTAAGGGAGGAAAATAAGTTTGACATTTTTGTTACGATATATAAAGCTATCAAGGTATTCCTTTAAGTTGCAGTATAAAAACAGTATTAGGATTATGTCATAAAAATAATAACTTGTTTGTACTCGCGCAAAACTGGGGAATGGCCCAGTTTCTCAGCCTCATACAAAAAAGTTTACATTTCCAGACATTGACCTAGTATTTTAAATGTACCAGGAGAGTTCCCATATGACTTCATTGCTTGCCTTTTCCTTAACTAAAGGTGTAACCAAACACCGTGACTAAAATTGGTTTGGTACGTTTGATATTCATTACGTTTAGACAAAATATTTGCTTTGACTGTTTGACCAATATAAAATTTCAATAACTTTAACCACACACTTGATCGGAAAATATAGCAGTTAAACGAACACTAATTTTGATCTGAATTTTACAGAGTTATTTCCCTGTAGTTTCTATGTTCATAGTTTTCGATGTTGTGTCATGTGTACTATTGTTTGTCTGTTTTTTTTTTCATTTTTAGCCATGGCGTTGTCAGTTTATTTTAGATTTATGAGTTTGACTGTTCCTTTTGTATCTTTCGTCCCTGTTTCAATGTACCACATTGATGATGATGCGATCTTAGCGTTTAATCTGATGTTCTTCTACATTTTCCATTTTGCCTGTTTGTTGAGTAGGATCCCTTTAGATTTTTTGTGATTTTTCCAGTTTATTATTGTTTTTTATAGATGCAATGTCATCATCAGATATTCCTGGTATACACCTCAGTTCTCCTTCAACTTTTTATGTAGTTTGTAAGGCTTAAGATTTGTGTTACATTGTAACATTGTTGGTTCTTCAACAGGTTTTGCTAGGCAATCACCATCTAGTATATCAATGAATTAATGGTGTTTTCAGTCACAGCCAGGTAAGTATAAATCTCCTGGTGTTACTATGAATATTATTTAAGACAAGTAGCTCTGTCTATACTGCGTTCAAATTGCGTGTATCCTCCTGTGTTAGATGTTTTTGGATTGTAACATGATTGTAAGCTAGCTTGTTATTTTGGTTATTTTGTAAGGAGGAATAAATGAAGTTATCCCGCAATGCAATAAGGAAGCCTCGTCCATTCAAAGTTCGGTCGCATCTAAAGATGTGATAATATGGAAGTTTTGGCGAAGTGAATACCAGTATAAAAAAGAAGAATAATTTCGACACCTGCACATAAAGCAGTCTCAGTCAATAGCCGCAGGTTTGACATGTTCTTTATGTTGCATTTGTTTTCTAACGACTGACAATAGGCATGATACCACTGGTTATATAATTACATGTGTGACAGACTATCTCTACATGTCATTTCAATTAACAGGTTGTCACATGTCCCATATGGGTATACGGTGGTGTTTGAGGTTGACCCACTGATGATTCATAACAAAAAAGTCTAAACATGAGAGTAATTTGGCATGAGTGTTGTATTGTTTTACCTGCATGTCCAGTGCATAATATTCAAAAATTCTTTATTGTGTTTTGAATCAGTTTTTACAAGATGCGAATATTGTTTTCAATTGACATCATCAATAGAAATGTAATGAAGAGGAAAATCAGTAGAATATAAGCAGTTATAATTCCATTAACTCACTTTAACACCTAACTAAACATGCTAAACTTCTATTTGAGAAGAGTTCTATTCTGAAAAAGCTGCCATTTTGCTTTTTGTTTACATTAGCGATCGGATTTTCAACATCTGTGAAGAAGGAATTCTGTGCAGATTGGAAGTCTGTTTTGTCCTGTCCTTACAATGTGGAGTTAACAACGTTATCCTTTTAGAGATGATATAAGTTAATTATATCAAGGAAAAACGACTTTTGAAGAAGAAAAATTGGAGCAAAAAATTACATTTCCGAAATCAGTACTGGCGTACACCTTGTGCAGAAACTTGTTTTTCTGTTAACTTACCATATGTATAAAAGTAAATTTGATTCAAAATTTTGTTTGTTTTATAGAATAATACAGGTTTTTTCCCAACTGTAACTGTACTGTTGATCCACCGTGCCATTGAACTATTTACATCACTTATCGTCCATTGTAAACTTTTAAAAGCTATTCGTCTCTGAAATATCAAACGTGCGGGGAATGATTCTAAGTGTATCTTGCATTAAGTGTGTTTTTTGGTTTTTAATTCCAGTCATTAAACAAACATTGCCATCGTAAGGGCATATGGGATAAAAGGCTTTAAAAGTCTATCTTGTAAACCATGACAACAAAATTTATATATTTTTTTATTTTATGTGTTTATATAGACGTTAAGCACGATATTGCGTCTCAAAACGTAACGTCAAATTTTTACGTTTTACGGCGATTATCGATTATTTGGGATGAGTTTCGTATTTCGCTTGCAATTTTTGTTTGGCACATCAATATGGATACTTCTTAAAATGTTTTGTTGTACTGAATATGCATTGAATATTTTCCAATGAAGGTAACGTAAGCAACAAACAACAAAATATATCGTATTTGGGTAATGCATATCTTTATGAAATGAGATGATATATACATGTACGGTATGAAGAGTGCCAATGAGTCAACTCTCTACCAGAGATCAATTGACATAAAACGTATTAAAATGCAATGTTTTCCCATTTACATCCTAAAAGGAGGAGGATAATATTTTGCTTTTATATAAAAAGTAGAATTACAAGATAAACGGGTCTTGCTAATAAAATTCACTAAACTTTCTTTAATAACGGTACAATTAGATTATGAAATGAAACGATTGTCAGAAAAAAAAGGTTAATTATAATTCATCTCATATGTTTACAAGCTTTGTATGATGTGGAGAGTTATATAGCCACGCTTTAGGCCCAACTTTATTTTCACTTCCAATTCTATACACATGAATCTTATTGCAGAGAAATAAAAAAAAAAAGCAGTCAGTTTAAAATTTACGCTTCCCAAATTTGAAAATTTGATAAAGATGATTTGTTATCCTCTTGTGATACAAAACTTTTTCACAACTTAAGAACCTCATCTAAACGAACAAATCCAGTCATCAGATTTTTTTTTATGATGCTTTGTGGTCTTGTTGATATAGTATATGTCTATCAAGAAAATTCTATCTGAGGAACTATATACAGATGATCCACCATAAATAGCGTACCCCGAATCGACAACGTTGAAAACGTACGAAAATCATCCAGTGGACAAACTTGCAAGACATTTCATTTCTTTGAAAAACGAAGTCGTTTTGACTACGCAAGTTATCAAAAAATATGTAGCTGTTTTGTGAAGTTAAAGCACAATTACGGAAAAGCACTATTTAGCATGCAACTAATCTAAATTTTGAATAAATATTATAACGTCGCAAATGACAATTTATTTGTAAAAAACGGCGAAATCCGACATTGGACATCTTGCAAGACATTTGCCATAAGCCGTTGCATTTTTATATGTAGTGTGAGTGCTCCAAAAATTCGATTTTGATATGGTCTATGTATGCACATATGTGAGCCGAATTAACACAAACGAAATATCATATAATCTTATATCTTAAAACCTATAAATTTTGATAACTTAACATCTTCCAAAATCTGACCAATATAAACACTATTTGTTTTTGCCAAAAAAAATAGAGTTGGTCGTATCAGAAACACATATCCAGTAATATTGTTATACTTTATGTATAAAGCATATCATTCATTCGAATTTTCGTGGATAAAACACTATTTTGAAGAACACAAACATCCCTGCTAAAGTGATTATGAGTATAGTCTGTTACGTCGGGCACGCATATTTTTGACGTTTTGTCAATATGTTGTCCTTATTTAAGACTAAATATGATAAAACAATTTGTAATTTTTTTCGGAATAGTATTTACCTGTCTAGTCTATGGATATAAGTTTTATATAAATTAACTGTTATGATTTTATAGAAAAGCTGTTTATTAGTGTGGACTGGTTGATCACACGGTATTGACACAATAACGTGCGTAACGTCATACTGTTTTGCTATTGAACATGTTGGAATTGTATCATTAAAAAACAAAATATGCAGTGAGAAATAAAAATAACTGCATATAACCATTAATAATTGAAAAAAATGTGAAATCCTATTTTATAGGACTAGTTTTATAAGACAAAATTTATTGATAAAGACGACAAAAAAATCCGAATTCACTAAAGGCTTGTTGTCTACGTAAAATGAAAACTGCCGTTGGAATGTTCGTAAACACAGACAGAGTGAATAAAGGTGAACATGAAGTATTGCAGGTTGACGACAGAAAACTACTGCTACTAATTATATAAGCAACAACAAAAAATGCAAAAACAATCATAAAAGGGGAACAATGACGTTTATGGTTACAGGTTACAAGAACGCAATAATGTGTTAAAATAAGCGCCATTATGTGTTAGATGGCATTCAGAATAGAATGTTGTACGGACTATCGATTGGAATTACTTATTAACTTAGGTTTAAATAATACCGAAAATTAAATTCCCATCTTACCAAGTATAGAAAATAGTTATCAAAGATACCAGGATTATAATTTTAATACGCCAGACGCGCGTATCGTCTACATAAGACTCATCAGTGACGCTCAGATCAAAATAGTTATAAAGCAAAACAAGTACAAAGTTGAAGAGCATTGAGGACCCAAAATTCCAAAAAAAGTTGTGCCAAATGCAGCTAAGGTAATCTTTTCCTGGGATAAGAAAATCCTTAGTTTTACGAAAAATTTAAAGTTTGGTAAACAGAACATTTATAAAAATTACCATATTTGTTGATATTCATGTCAACACCGAAGTGCTGCATGACTACTGGGCTGGTGATACCCTCGGGGACTAAACGTCCAACAGCAGTGGCATCGACCCAGTGGTGTTAAGAGTTATCAAATGTACCAGAAATACCTTCCATTTCTGCACGTTTGAGCAATTAAAAATACACCTTTTCATTAAGCAAAACAAAAAGAAAGTGTTTTTCAACTTCGTGTTAGGTAAATTTTTGTCGCATGACTTTGTTTATATTTTTTGGTTTGTTTTACGACAATAGCATTTTAAGTAACAGGAACTGCTCCCTTTTTTTCTTGTTTGTGTAGCCTTTTAGAAATAAAATACGTAACACATTATATGTCCCTCCCAGTATCGTTTGGAAAACAAATTACGAATAATTCCTCTCTTGTAACTTACTATTATCCTTTAATTCCTGAATCTGGGACCGTTAAATTAACTTAAATATTGACATCAGATAGTTTATATATATATAAAGAGACTCTCTGGTTAGTCCAAATAATGAAGACGACTTAACGCCAAAAATGTTTTTTAATGACTTTGATAGAGAATTTTTCTCCAAATTTTAAGTTCCAATTTTGACAAGAAATCAATCTCCACTGACGGCTATAAATGTATGGAAAATAAAAATTCTTATCTTTTGTGTGCTTGCTGGTGCAAAATAAAGTAAAATTATAAAAATACTGAACTCCGAGGAAAATTCAAAACAGAAGGTCCCTAATCAAATTGCAATATTACAAGCTAGCTCATTCACATCAAACGAACGGATAATGTTCAACGGTCATAGTCCTGACTTGGTACAGGGATTTTCTTGTGTAGGAAATAGTTGATAAAACCTTGTTTTATAGCTAGCTAAACCTCTCACTTGTATGACATTCGCATAAAAGTCTATTATATTGACAACAATGTGTGAACAAAACAAACAGACTTACACAATGGGTAAAAAATGACAAAAATAGGGATACAGCAGCCAACATTGTGTTATTATCTTAGTCTTTATAAAACAAACTATATTTAACAAGGAAGTCCAAAAGGCATATAGACAAAGCACGTTAGCAAAAATGAAGGACAAAATACAAAAAAAACCACCATAGCACAACAACGAAATGACGGTTAAGTACAGAGCCATATAGATAAATCACATAAGCAACTAGAGTCTTTTAAGAGTCTGTGTCGCTAACCTTGGTCTATGTGCATATTACACAAAGGACACATGGCTTGTTCCTCTAGCATTGCCTCTTGTTGTAAGATAAGGGAATGTTGTTCAACAAAGGCTATTTTTGATTCAGCGGCCTCTGCTTTAGCGCGCTTCCTCCATGCCAGACTGTGCGAGCTTTTCTTACCTTTTGAACCTGATGTCCTTGTTTTAGTTGATTTGGCCTAAGTGAGGGCAAGGCGATGCTCGTGAAGAGATTCCATGGTCAGTTCCACTTTGGACAGACGATGATCCAATGTGAGGTTACATGCGTCTATGTCTTTTGAAACTGTAGTCGTGCTTCCCATGTATTTAAATAAACACAAACACGTTGATAGGTCTTAGGTTCTTTATTTCGTCAGAATTGATGTTAATATTCTAACAAAATGACCCTGAAATATGTCAAAGCGACAACCACCCGACCATAGAGTAGATAACAGCCGAAGGCAACCAATGGGTCTTCAATGTAGCGAGAATTCCCGCACCCGTAGGTGTCCTTCGGCTGGCCCCTAAAAATATGCATAATAGTACAGTGATAATAGACGTCATACTAAACTCCGAATCATACACAAGAAACTAAAATTTGAAATCACACAAGACTAACAAAGGCCAGAGGCTCCTGACTTGGGACAGGCGCAAAATTGCGGCGGGGTTAAACATGTTTATGAGATCTCAACCCTCCCCCTATACCTCTAGCCAATGTAGAAAAGTAAAAGACAAGGGAACGTCACCATCTAAAAATGGATAATTAACAATAGGGAATGAAAAATCATCTCTTTTATCATAAATTTTTGTATTAAGCTTCTCGTTTATGATATAGATATCAAGATCGAGGAAATGTATATGCATAGAAGAAAACTGTAGATTTCCTTTGCTCCTTAAAATAACATTTTTACAAGCTACACAAAACGATATTACACCATTCCGAATTCTGTATTAAATAAGTATATTCTATATTTCTCTGTCGTGCATTGTGAAATATGCAACGACAGACTAAGTTTACAGCTAATACATAGCTACGCTTGTAGTATCATAACAAAAATAGTTAGTTTAACATAATAATAACACGCAATTGTAAGTGCAAACAAGACATTCCGTTTTGCAACAGTTACACAAAGCATACAATACATTTAATAAGCAAAGCAACTATAAGTAACATGAACAATACAAACTGTATGCATATAAACATACCTCACATGTGGTGCAAAGGTCTTTCACCAACTGATTGATTTGAATCAGTTTACATTCTGTTTCAATAATATAACCTTAAGATCCATCAATTGGAAATACAACTTTAAAATTTTGATGGATTCATTCGAGGATTATGCCAGGCAATGGGCTAAGCGCGAGAAGGAAGACGTAGACACTCTATCCGAATGGATAAAGGCAGTGAGGTCCTTAATACAAATCAGAATTAACAAACTGAATGGGTCCATCAATGCCCATGCTACGTCAATCTTTAAAGACCCAAATGTTGCTAAACACATATCCAACCTCCATGATAAATATGTTGTTGTCCCCGCAGACAAAGCCCCAAATAACATCGTTTTTGTCTGTAAAAGTCATTACATTAATTGCTTGATAAACGAATTAGGTATAGACAATTCACTTGGAAACTCAACATATACCCTCACGACACTTACCAAAGAGGAAATCCTGGATAATCATAGGTCTGTTCTTTGTTCCTTTGGTATTTCAACCAAAGATGAAGAACTGGATCTTCCATCACTGTATTAGATACCTAAACTACATAAGTGTCCTTACAAACAGCGGTATATTGCTGGGTCTCCCAAGTGCTCCACAAAACCTCTTTCTAAATTATTAACATCCATTTTATCAGCAATCAAAGACGGGCTTCAAAGTTATTGTGAAACTGCCTATTCTAGAGGTGGCGTGAATCAGATGTGGATACTTAAAAAATCCAAAGATCTTTTAGAGTACATACAATCTAACTCTCTTTCATCTTGTAACAGTATTAACACATTTGACTTCTCTACTCTTTACACAAGTATTCCACATTCCAAACTTAAAGACAAATTAAAAGAGTTGGTATTACTTTGCTTCATAAAAAAGAATGGCCAACGTAGATACAAGTATCTTGTCTTAGGGAGGGATAAATCCTACTTTGTAAAGAATCACTCTGATTCAAACAAAAAATTCTCTGAAACCGATATTATCAAGATGCTTGATTTCTTGATTGACAACATATTTGTTACGTTCGGAGGACGTGTTTTTCAACAGACTGTCGGCATCCCAATGGGAACAAACTGTGCCCCTCTACTTGCTGACTTGTTTCTTTATTATTATGAGGCTGACTTCATGCAGGAACTTCTTAGGAAGAAAGATAAGAAGTTAGCAATATCCTTTAACTCTACTTTCCGCTATATAGATGACGTTCTTTCACTAAACAATTCAAAATTTGGTGACTATGTGGAACGCATCTATCCCATCGAATTGGAGATAAAGGATACTACAGATACAGTTAAGTCAGCTTCATATCTTGACTTACATCTAGAAATTGACAATGAGGGTCGGTTGAAGACAAAACTTTACGACAAAAGAGATGATTTCAGCTTTCCAATTGTGAACTTTCCATTTCTAAGTAGCAACATTCCAGCAGCACCTGCATACGGGGTATATATCTCTCAATTGATACGATATTCCCGTGCTTGCATTTCCTATCATGATTTTCTTGATAGAGGGTTACTGCTCACAAGGAAGCTATTAAATCAAGAGTTCCAAATGGTGAAGTTGAAATCATCCCTTCGTAAATTTTACGGACGCCATTACGAGTTGGTTGACCGTTATGGAATAACCATTTCACAAATGATATCGGATATGTTCCTTACGTCGTAACTACAATCCCCTTCCCTTTCATGAATTTGACCTACCGAATTAGACTATTTACCGGATTTGTAATCACATAAGCAACACGACGGGTGCCGCATGTGGAGCAGGATCTGCTTACCCTTCCGGAGCACCTGAGATCACCCCTAGTTTTTGGTGGGGTTCGTGTTGTTTATTCTTTAGTTTTCTATATTGTGTCATGTGTACTATTGTTTTTCTGTTTGTCTTTTTTCATTTTTAGCCATGGCGTTGTCAGTTTGTTTTAGATTTATGAGTTTGACTGTCCCTTTGGTATCTTTCGTCCCTCTTTTAAGACAAAATATTAAAATCATAGAAACCTTATTTATACTGCTAGATTAGAATAATCAGAGTTATCTATCCTTAAATCTGGTTAATCAAATATATATATTACTGTCACTAGAAATTGAAGTATAAATAATACTTTTACCATTTTTATGTAGATTGTATATAGTTTAAAGTTAATACAAGTAAATATCTAATTAACCAGATTTTAGGATTTAAGGAAGCCAACAGCTGAGTGGCAAGAGAAGGCTAAGTATATAACATCTTTAGCTAGAACACCATTATTCTCAGGATTACAGCGAGAAGCAGCCTTAGCCATTCTAGATATAGTGAACCACAATTAGTGTGAGGAATGACGGGACGTCATTTTATAGCTGGGGGGAATGTGTGGTAGAGCTATATTTTTATGTTTTATGTTAATTCAGATTTTATGTTATTAGAATATATCCAGTATCCAGTATATTCTAATAACATAAAATCTTAATTAAAATACAACATAAAAATATAGCTTTACCACACATTCCCCCCCCCCCCCCCCCAGCCATATAGATAAATCTCATAAGCAACTAGAGGCTCTTAAGAGTCTGTGTCGCTCACCTTGGTCTATGTGCATATTACACAAAGAACACATCTAACATTGCCTCTTGTTGTAAGATAAAATTTTGTTTAACAAAGACTATTTTTGATTTAGCGGCCTCTGGCGCGCTTCCTCCGTGCCAGACTTGACATGTCTGACACGTTAGAGCTACCGCTGTGCGAGCTTTTCTTACCCTTTGAACCTGAGGTCCTTGTTTTAGTTGATTTGACCTTAGTGAGGGCAAGGCGATGCTCGTGAAGAGATTCCATGGTCAGTTCCACTTTGGACAGACGAAGATCCAATGTGAGGTTACATGCATCTATGTCTTTTGAAACGATGGAAACACGAAAGGAATACGATGTTCAAAGATGAATTCCGGTGAAATTACGAAAGTGAGGATGGTGATACGAACTCAATACGAACCTTCAACATCGGACGCACCTTCGGCGATTTTTAACATGTTAAAAAATTTAGAACCCTTCCCGAAGTTGTCCCCGAAGGCTAGAAAAAGTGGCCGATGGTTAAAGATGTCACTACGAATAGCCCGATCTGGATACGATCAGTCCCATTTTGAAAATTTCAATAATCGTGTTGCCTTCTGGGTTAAAATCGGGACAGTGTGACGCGGGCATACGATATACATATATGTAAATAATGTACATATTATATGGTGGAAGGATGATTCAAAATTCAAAATTCAAAATTCATAACTCAAATTCATGGATAAATTGGGTGATGGGATCCAGAGTCACATCACCATTTCAAATTCTGAGTACCACCACACGAAGCATCTGTTCAACACACATAACTATTGTGGTTCTCCTTTGAAGGGGGTATTTTTTTTTATTTTATTTTTTGTGAATTTTAGTTCAAATTTGAAAATGTGACTTCATCATTACTCTATATACAAGAGGGACTTCCAGTCCATTTTTACCCTTTTTACGTAATGTTATTATATGTTTCTTTATATCATATTATTTGTCATAAAATTGTCTTTCAGAATCACGTTCTCGATTTTTACCTGGCTTTTTATATTTTTGTGAATTTTAGTTCAAAGTGGAAAAATTCACTTTATCATTTATATACAAGGGTCAACCTGGAAGTTTTATCCTTTTTTAGTAATGTATTTATATTTTTCTTTATATCATATTATTTGTCATTAAATTGGTGTTCGGAATCAACCGGGTTATATGCTTTTTCGAGAATTAAAGTTTAAATGTTAAAAAAATGTGTTGTCAGAGTCACGCTAAGAAGATCTAAGAAAGACTTCCGGTAAATTTTTCGGTATAAAAGCAAATTTAAATATATATTTTTTAATTTATTCTTATAGACTATTATATAAGCTTTCAAAATCAGTTTTATTTATTAATTTAGCCTAAGCGGTTCTAGATATATTAGTTATAATATACCCATTCCACGTTTTCCACTTCCGGGTTTTAGACCCTCCCGATAGTGGGACGAGTTGTCTCCCATCAATACCAGAAATGAAAGTAGAATATTCCAATCCCAAATAACGAGCCTCAAATAACAGTGATCAGACGTTTGTGCTGGATTTTGCAGTATGTGGAAAGTAATCCGTTTCGTTGTGCAGGTCTTATGTTTAGCGCTTTCAGCAAAAGGTACGAGACATAAAAACTTTATACAAATACATCTATGGTATCATTTTAGCGCTCGATAAAATTAATAATACAATGAGTCATGAATCACAAGTTTTAGCTTTCTAAAAAGCTGTGAACTGCTTCGGTCTACCTACAAATAGAAGTTTTTAACGGCCTTTACCCTAATTTAAGGTATACATATGTGTGCATGTGCTTGTTTATAAGTATTGATCAGTATTGGGAATGTGGTATTTTTAGATATATCAGGGATCTCCATGTCCTGTTTAACGATGGCGCCCCGCCATCGTTCAAATGTCTTGCTCCATTGTCAAATGACTTGCGCCATCGTCAAATGACTTGTGCCATCGTTCAATTGTCTTCCGCCATCGTTCAAAACTGTGGTTATTTTTGTAGCAATTATAATGCATGTAATTGCATAACCCTCAGGCTTTTTTATAGTATAATCCAATACAGTTCTAACGCCTGAGGAATATCTGGATTAAGATCGCTAATCACTTGTTCCTGAGCTTGTACAGGTAGATCAACAAACCAGACAGGAGAATATTATCCGAAGATAGACGATTCATTTGTCTAATTATTCAACTAAGTTCCTGCAAATGCTTATGATAATTCAGATTAAATAAATAAATTAATAATCCAGTTACAAAGTTTTAACAAGTCGAACACGTGCGTTTATTTTGACTTACGCAATCAGCATCCCCCTTTTTAAGAAGTACAAAATAACACGTAAAATAGTAATTTTTATTTCATCCCAAATAACTCGAGTACTGCTGTAGTCTAACAATATTATAGAATTACTTTAAAAGTTAAAAGTATAAACTTTTAATATTTGCTGTAAAGAAATATCGTATCGTAATTCCGAATTCATTTCGTAGTTTACAATGAAATTGTTACATCCGCGTTTCCGGTTTCTATTCAGACTCGAAAGATGCATGTTGCATAGCATAGATTTGCTAAATAAAGTAATTAAAAACCTTTTCATTTGACAGCGTTTACTTTACAAATCTTTTTTAACCTTTTACATAACCCGTACGATTGGTTTTGTCGTTGCTGCAAATCAGCCATACCGGTAATGGTTTCATTACTTCTGAATTTGACAGTGTCCGTGAAAAATAAGCTCCACATGATTTTTAACCCCCCATAACAATTACCAAAAATAGCAAGAAAACTACATGTTGACCTTCGTGATAGCTATTGGTCATTCTCGACTAAGGGAAAGGGAGGGGGCATGAGGGCTTGTCCTTTGAAGAGTTACACACGGCAGTTATTGAAAATATATATATACTTCTACATAGTATTTATAATGAAAATTTAAATACATATAATTTAAATAAGCAATGAATTTGCAAGTTCACCTAGTATCCTTATGTGGAGGAATGAAATACTTTCGATTGCGCTACACTGTACAGCGTAGATGCGGTTTATGATGGTGAAAATTCCTCCATGGTTCAATTTTCATCCATGGAGATCCCTGATATATATATGGATTGATGAAAAAATAATGAATGCGTCTTGCACCCATGCTTTTAAAAAATCTAAATTTCTTGTAGAAATTAAAACAATTATAAATAGACATGACTCTTTAGGTCTGCCTTTCTGGAGGTGTGTCTAGATTGTCAGAAGTTATGAACTTCAGATAATGATTTTTTGTAAACATTGTATACAGGGTTCTCGTTAAGACGTGTATAGGGGTGGTAAGTAATGACTTTACAGGGTTATGGCTCAAAACGTTTTGGAATTAGGGTTAAAAAGGGGAATTAGGGGCAAAAAAAGGAGATAAACTAGGTTTTCCAGACAATTACTTTAGATATATAGTGAATGGATCTTTACCAGAAGGTTCAATACCACTAAAGAAAGTTTGGGATTGATTTTGGGGGTTATGGTCCCAATAGTTTAGGAATTAGGGGTCAAAAAGGGGCCTAAAATAAGCGTGTTTGTAGTTTTTAAACAATAACTTCTGTTTAAGTGTATGAATCTCTCTGAAATTATACCACAAGTTTCCATACCATTAAGGGATGGTTAGTAATGACCAGGGATGGGCACGATTACTGACAAATGTAATCGATTAATAATCGATTACATGAAGGATTTTTGTGCAATCAATCGATTATTTTAGTATGTAATCGATTACAATCGATTACTTTATCAAAAGTAATAACATTACTTTTCGATTACTGTCAATTACATGCTTCAACATTTTAACAAAAAAATAACATGAGTAAAACACAATTATATTGCTCAACATTTGTACAGTGGAAATTTAGAACTTTACCAAATGCATCATTTAAGCATTGTTTCTAAATCTTAAGTTGATAGCTGTTTTTAGATCAAATCTCTTAATGAAAATTAGAAATATTAAAAAAAAAAATTGAAATTTTGACTTTTAAAAGAAATGAAAGATGTCATCGCATTGCAACAATAACTTATACTATTTTGTATATCATAACATTTGAGAAATCAACTGTTTATCTATTCTAAGCTTTAATTTCAACTATGATTGAAAATGACGTTTTCTGGAAATTTAATACAAATATTAAAGCTAATTTCTTTTAAAAATGTAGAACAGAACTTAACGAAAGATAGACACATTTCTTATTTAAGATCTATTGTAATATTTCAAATCTATTTTCTTTATTATATTAAAGCTCTTGAATTATTGATAAACACATTCATGTACATCCATTTGGTTTAAAAACTAGATATAAAGTAAATATAGGTAGGGGATCTGTTTACTCATAATGCAGCTTGAGACAATAGATAGAAATAAGGCAGTTGCTTAACTCTCAAGTATTGTTGATGCATAATATTTTATCTGTACTACAAAGTGATAACACATACATGTTCTCCTCTGAAATAGGTTATTTTTCATCAAACTATTTTACTATAGTAATCGAAATGTAATCGAAAAGTAATGGATGATTACATCCAAATTTTTGCTGTAATCGATTAAATTACGATTACAAGTAATCGAAAATGTCTTCGATTACAGATTACTGTCGATTACTTGAAAAAATGTAATCAATTACAATCGATTACGATTACAGATTACGATTACCCCATCCCTGGTAATGACTTTGGGGGTTATGGCTCAAAATATTTTGGAATTAGGGGCAAAAAAAGGGTGGAAACATGTTTTCGCCTGTCCAAAGTCAGGAGCCTCTTGTCTTTGTTAGTCTTGTATTATTTTAATTTTAGTTTCTTGTGTACAATTTGGAAATTAGTATGGGGTTCATTATCACTGAACTAGTATATTTTTGTTTAGGGGCCAGCTGAAGGACGCCTCCAGGTGCGGGAATTTCTCGTTACATTGAAGACCTGTTGGTGACTTTCTGCTGTTGTTTTTTCTATGGTCGGGTTGTTGTCTCTTTGATACATTCCCCATTTCCATTCTCAATTTTATTTTCTGGTCAATGGACAATTGAGACAATTTCAAGCAGTGTAAGGGAGGTAATTTAAAAAAAGTAAACATACAATGTTTGGTATGTTTTCGGGTTAACCTCCCATACACTACTGGTAGATAATGTATGAAGAAATGTCAGGTTTTGGACTTTTGCAAAAAAAGGGGGATGGTAGAAGTTTACAATTTTTTTTTCAAATTTCTCAATTTCCAAATTTTTGGAAAGTTTGAAGAAGAAATCTGTAATTGCACAATATTGCATAATAGATTTGTTTAATCTTGACATTTGTTTTGTGTCATGTGTGTCAATAACTCATATTATGTCAAGAATTTGATCACAATCCAAATTCAGGGCTGTATCAAGCTTGAATGTTGTGTCCATACATGTATTGTCCCAACTGTTCAGAATTCCACATCTGCGGTCGTATAAAGCTGCTCCCTGATCAGGAGCACCTGGTTATGTACATATTCTGAGTCATGGCCGTGTTGCTAGGTATTGGTCATATCGTGGCCTAGGAATAAGCAAAGATATCTATCACATGGCAATTCAATGGAGATCAAATAATGCAGTTGAAATAATTATTCAATTATTTAGTTCAAGATATGATGCCTCAGAAACTAATATTAAGGGAACAACCATTTGACCATGTTGACTTCAAAAGAGGAAGGGGGTATGTTTAAAAATTTTCTACAAAATTATTATGATCCCCAATTTGATCATGTTGATTGAGAAAAATTCTGTATCCAGATTTTCCCCTTACCTTTATTGTTAAATCTTAAAAAATATAATTTCATTTAACATGTTTAATGGAAAAACTTAATAAAATTGACCGTGCTTTGCATGAAAAAAATTAGTTGTAGAAAAAAAAAGTACCCCCCTTCCCTCACACACACACATTGTAGTTAAATGGTTGCCTATACTTTACATGTCCTGGTGAAAAGGGGAAAAAAGCAGTTGGCAGTTGATAAAGTAAAGAAATGTCAAAACACAAGTGGTAAATCAAGTTTTTTACCATCTTGTTTTGATTAATATTGTCAGAACCTATGATTTTATGCTTACAAAATTATAATCGCTTACTTTTCAAGCCTCACCTCAAAAATTTGTAAAGTTATTTAATTTTCATTAAAATTTTTAAATCATTCACTCGCCCCAATTAATTTTTTTTGGAAATCAGTAGAACAAGAATTTAAATTGGTGTGGCCTTGGTATCATGTCGTCATCATTGTCATCCGAAGACATTTGGTTTCCGGACAATGACTTAAGTATAATACAATGTAATAAGTATAAGTAAATAGAAATCTATGAAAGGAGTAGGTTCAGTAAGACCCCTTTTTGGCCCCATATTATAGCAGTTTTACAAATTGTGAAAATAAGTCTATTATTTGAACTTGGAATTATTTTAAATTATGGAATTTGCCTAATTTTAATTTCTTGTGCTTGAAATTTTTAATAAATTTCATGTTTATTTGGTATCATAATGTTTTGAGTGGTTCATAACTCTTTCCGTACAATGTATTTTGTATAGATAGTGTTGTGTGCGGCACAGTACATTCTATTGAAAATGTGCTATTTGCTTTGTAATGGAAAGTGTTGTGTGCAGCACAGAACATTGTAGTACAGAATAAACATGTAATTTAATAAAATTTTCAACCACAAAAAATTATGCAAATTCCATAATTAAAGATAAATCCAAGTCAAGTTCAAATAATAGCCTGTTAAACAGTGGCGGATCCAGAAATTTTCATAAGTGGGGTTCCACTGACTGACCTAAGAGGGACCCGCTCCAGTCACACTTAAGTGATTCCCTATAAGCAACCAACATTTTTCCCAAAAAGGGGGGGCCCTTACCTACTCCTTTAATCACAAGGTTTATAACCACAAAAGGAAGGTTGGGATTGATTTAAGGGGTTAATATATGGTCCTAACAGTTAAAGAATTAGGGGTAAAAAAAGGGGGAATGCAAAGATTTCCTGGTTAATGGACAATTACTTAAGACAGTTTAAAAGCAGTGTAAGAGTGGTAATCCAAACACAACATTTTAAAGGCCCAAATAAGCATTTTTCTAGTTTCCAGACAATCAGTCAGGAGTACTATTTGTACAAGTAATTTTAACTTTTCTTGCATTTTTTTTTACATTTGAAAAAAAACAAACTGTAGCAATAAAGTTACAACACTACAAAATACTGCAGTTCCTGAAAACAGAAAAAATCAACATAAGAAAGAAGACACAGATTTCGCAAATCTATGCTACAGTGAAGACAACATGTTTTCAGTTCGTTCTAAAGGCCTGTTAAAAGAGAAATATGGTTTAAACAAACCTCTGAGATAGTTTTACTGCTATTCATACGCATATATTATTTTCGATTCAATCGTACTAGTTTAAACCAATCTTTGCGTTCCCATTTAAAGTAAGATCTATATAGGAAGATGTGGTGTGAGTGCCAATGAGACAACTCTCCATCCAAATAACAATTTAAAAAGTAAACCATTATAGGTTAAAGTACGGCCTTCAACACTGAGCCTTGGCTCACACCGAACAACAAGCTATAAAGGGCCCCAAAATTACTAGTGTAAAACCATACAAACGGGCTAATCTATATAAACAAAACGAGAAACGAGAAACACGTATATATTACATAAACAAACGACAACTACTGTACATCAGATTCCTGACTTAGGACAGGTGCAAACATTTGCAGCGGGATTAAACGTTTTAATGGATCAAAACCTTCTCCCTTTTTCTGAAACAATAGCATAACATCACAACATAGAAAAACATACGATAAAATATCAATTGGCAGACTTAACTCAATCAAATGATCGGTTTACTTTAGGTCAATTCAAACTAAACTATACCTCTTTTGGTATTAAAGTTTAGATCAATTAAAGATCAGTTCACATGTACAGCGTTCACATTGGCCCTTAAATCAATCTACAGTGAATCAGTCTAGTTTAAATCAATGAAAATGTGCTAGTGTGAAAGGGGTCTTATCAATCCCACAAAAATTCTTAAGTTTTGAGATATAAAATCATGCCTTAAATAATTTTTCTCAGGTTAGCTCATAATTTTTTTATTAGAGTTCAATGTTTCATCTCCTTAATTCAACAAAGAAACTGATTGTGCAAAGATCTTAAGTATTTGGGCAAGGCTATCAAAAATTGCTACTTGGGGGCTTGTAAATGAGCACTGTTCTGAAGATAACAGACAAATGGGATTTTCATTGTCCATGAAATTACACTTAAATGATTAGTAAAGACATCTGCAATGGACAGACAATTAGAATTCTATTATTTTACCTATACAAGTAAATTAAATTCACTTGTATAAGTATTCTACAAATTAACTTATATGGTCCAAGGACACAGTTATCGTCCTTTGGTTTTCGTTGTCTACGAATATAGTCCCTAGTGTAAACAGTGTATAACTTGCATGTTTTATTTAATACACTTTCCCAATTTATTTCTTGATATTAAATGCATGAAATATTAAGAAGGGGGATGTAATTACATGTCAAAAAAATTTGGGTGCTGAAACTTTATGTTAAGTAGTGAATTGGTCCAGTTCTAAAAGGTCAAGTTTTATCACGTCTTAAGCTGTCAAACTGAATTTTACACCCCCTTAACACAGAATTGTCAATATTTTGAGTTAGAGCTGGTAGAAGTTTCTATAATTTTGATATTATTTGTCTCACTGGTAGCAAACTACACTGTAAAAATATTTCTGAGAAAGAGCAGGTGCGATTTTTTTAATTTGAATTTATTGTCTAAAAGAAATGCACTACGAAATAGGGCCATATACTCATGATACTTTTAAATATCTGTATACAATGGTATATATGTGTATATTTTTTTTTTTACTTCTTGGGGTAAATAAAAATTACATGTATAAGTATAAGTAGTACCACTGACTCTGACAATAACTTGTTGAATGGCTTATGGATCTCTCTGAAATTATACCACAAGTTTCCATAACACAAATGGATGGTTAGGATTGGCTTTGGGGGGTTATGGCTCAAACCTTTTAGGAAGTAGAAGCAAAAAAGGGGGAAAACAAGGGTTTCCTGAATCCTGGTTAATCAATGTTAATGGACAATTTAAAAGCAGTGTAAGAGAAGTAATCCAAACACAACCTTACACTGCTTTTAAATTACATTAATACATGGCACTCACACCACATCTTCCTATATCTATGTACAACATGTACAATCAATCTACAATTACAATTCTTTTTACATGTTTAACTCATTCCTGACAATGTCTGCTATTTCTTTTAATTTCTTAAATTTATAAATGAAAACTGTGTTTCACAAACTTGTAGCATATGAACTCTGGTTATTCTGTTACACCACTGTGCGAGGTACGGAGGATAATTGTGTGTTCACAAATATGTTTTAACTTGCATAACACTTTTGTTTGTGCCAGTCCCAAGTCAGGAGCCAGTAACTCACATTATACTACAATGTATACACCTATTGCTGTAGCAATGTGTAGTACATTGTGTACAACTAGGCTACTATTCTGAATTATTTGAGGAATTTTCTGATATTAATAGATCACCTGGTCCTAAGGGTTTGTGTTATCTATGACAATTGTTGTGCTTCATCTGTAAACTTTTACAAAATCTTCTCTAAACTACAGGGCTATCTCAGGTATGTATATTTAAAATTTGTCTGGTGCATCACTCTGGCACTCAACAAGCCAAGGCTTAAAGAACATTGTTTGTAAAATACAAATATTTTTTTTATCATGTTTATTATCTTGTAAACTGTTATAGATAGAGACAGTTGCAGAAATGTTCAAAATGATGAGAACTACCGTCTGTCTATTTATCATTGTTTATACAACTCCTAAAAGATTTTTACCAAATTTACAAGTGTTTTAACATTTTATTCTAGATATCGTCTAAAGAATTATATTACAAATATAGATGTCAAACTTAAGATAACTGAAAACTGATTGTCAAGTCAAGATCCTCTTCATTGTTCTTAATACTAGTCATGCTGGTAGGTCAAACAAAGTAGTTATGTCAGCAAACTACATGTAATTATACTATAAGTAATGGTAAATAGCACATGTAGCAAAAAATATCACTAGAAATATAAATTCTATTTTAAGTCAACATGGCAGAAATTGTCAGTCAAATCCTTATACTATAGGGTAAAAGTGACCAGAAAAACAAGAATTCAGAATTAGTTAAATAGCCATGACAGCTGAATTGTGAGTCCAATCCTGATACATTGTATAAATTACTGTCCTTTTAACCTGGTAACTATGGTAACAGTATATCTATACACTGTAAATTTAGCTTTTATTGCAAGCATTTATTATTGAGATCTTGTCATTTTAGACTAAAATGCAATTTAATTTTTTGCAATATTGAGAAAAAAATGTTTGATTCATATATATTGTACATGTATATATATATATATATATACAAAAATTCAAATTGCGACTTTAAAATTTTGCTATTATGACCCTTACATATTTATCGCAATAATTAAAACATTGCAATAATTTCTGAATTTACAGTAATTATATTGTGTAAGTTTTGATGAACATTTAAGATTACACATACAAGGAACATGAGGAAACATATTTTATTTTTAAAAATAATAAAAAGATATGATCAACATGATCAAGTATATTTGAAAGAGGAAGTGTATTGAAGGAAGGCATATATATAAATACAGCTTAAAAGCTTAATGTAGCTTGATGATTATTTATGAATATAAAAGAGTAGTATGGGTGCAGCTTATTGTAACATTCACTTTATTTTAATGTTCAAAGTAAGGTTCTTAGATTGATATAAATATATACCAAGTACATGTAGCACTGGTAAAGACCTGGCTAAAGGTAACCTTTGTCAGTAAGCATCATAAGCAAGGAGATATATATACTCTACATGCTGTACATGTACATGTACATTGACACTGACAAAGGCTATTTGTACATGTTTAGCCAAAATAATTGTGAACTGAGATCACCCCTAGTTTTTGGTGTGGTTCATGTTGTTTATTCTTTAGTTTCTATGTTGTGTCATGTGTACTATTGTTTGTCTGTTCTTTTTCATTTTTAGCCATGGCATTGTCAGTTTATTTTAGGTTTATGAGTTTGACTGTCCCTTTGGTATCTTTCTTCCCTCTCTTGAACACGATTCTAAAACATCATCTTCTATAATATACATGTACATAATATTACTTATATTAGTACTGTTGTACAAAACTTTTAGACTTTTATAATTTTTCCCTTATCTTTGCGGTACATATTACATTTGCTGGTCAGTCCCTTTTTTTGACCTCTAGCTATATAATAAAATGGAAATGGGGAATGTGTCAAAGAACAGACTACAGCTGAAGTTCACCGATGGGTCTTCAATGCAGCGAAAAACTCCTGCACTTAGAGGTGTGCTTCAGCTAGTCCAAAACAAAAATTAATACAAGTTCAGTGATAATGAATGTCATATGAAACTCTGAAATGTACACAAGAAATTAAAATTGAAAATCATACAAGACTGACAATGATCAGAGGCTCCTGACTAATAGGAAAGGTGCAAAAATGTGTTGGAATTAAACATTTTCTTGATATCTCAATCCTTCCCCTATGCCTCTAGCCAATGTAGAAAAAACAAACACGCAACAATACATGTATGCTGTTCAAAAGCATCCGAGACTGATGTCAGAATTATTAGGTAAGAAAAGAAACTAAACAAAATGACAATGATACATTAATTAAGAAAGGACAACTAGCTTGACTAGCATGACTAGCAGTTACTGACATGTCAGCTCCATAACCTGATAACTCAATTAAACTGCTTAAAAGATTATGTCTTCATCATGTAAATATTTTAGTACAATTCCTCCTGTTAGGGGTTTAGTATTATACCATCATAAAATACATGAGAACATCATAATCTGTATCATGCCATAACATGTATTATGTAAATCTGTAAAAGACATTAAACACAATTTTTAGAGATCATCATGATCATAGCATTTGACATGTTTAAAGGAAATGAACCCTGAAATAGGTGAAGTGAACTTCACTTGAAATATAAAGATATAAGTTAACGAGGAAGGAAGTTCATGTTATAAACACCCTAATTTGTTCTGTTTATGTAACATGCTTTTACTAAACGACATTTAATATATATATCTTTGATGAAATCAGTCTTCTTATCAATAAATAAATCAAAAGATAGAAAATTAAAGATAAATAAACTGCATTTATAAAGTAACTAAATAGATTTGAATTATTGATAAGTTTTGATATTGTAATATTGATAGTGTAATAAGGAGCCTTTTGGATTTACAAAGAGCCTCTTGGAGATTGGGTTAACAAGCTCATCTACATTGATCAGTTACCTATCAACTTTGAGGTTGTGAGTTGAAAACAATGCTTTTTCATCACCCAACATCCTTGATAAGGCTAGTCTTCTATATGAAACTAAAATAAAGTCAGCATTTATTTAGACACACATGTGGACAGTAATATCCCCATTAGAAACTTGGGAGGGATCTATCACGTCTATATCCCTATAGCTGCATTAAGAGCAATTACTGTAATGATATTTTTTTTAATGGTGGCCGGGTAAGTTAAACCTGGAGCAGATTCCCTGTGATAAAGGAATATTCTCCATGGGCAACACATCTACCCACCATTAAGCATAAAAGATTTATTTAAAGTCGGTTATACATATAACAATACAACATAAGCTCTGTAGAGCTTTTATCCGACACCATTACAAACTTGTCATTAATTGCTCCTCAGTATAAGAATCCCTTTGTAGATGGATTTCAGATCTGGATACCTGACATAATCATTTACAATGGATAATGCTGTAATTATTGCAAATCAAATGAAACTTTTCCACATCGTCATCTCCTAAATGGTCAATCTAGTTAAACTGTTGGCAGTTCTATTGTTCCGTTGAATAGATACAATAGCTTTTCATAATTGTTCTCTGTATGTTTAATCACTGGGATTGTGTATGAAAGAAACTCATTATTGCTCATTGATTAATTTACCCAAGTGAAAACTTCTAAAATTCTAAAAAATGATTTAACTCACAAAACTGCATATATCATGTATTTATATCAGTATAAAATGATGTAGTTGAAACAACATGAACAACATGGTTCTGAAGATTTTTTTCTTATTCTGCTTCTTATTCATATTATAAATATGTTTATTACAATGTTTTAAAAATTATCACCAAACCATGTTTATATATTTCTGATAATCTAAATCTAAATCATCTTGACCTTTTAGATCACCTTGTGTCTGTCATGTCTATTGTTGTTAAACATGTTAAATTTGACAAAAACCTAAATTTAGCTCATCTGAAACTTAACTTGGCCAAATTTAACCAAACTTTTTCATTATTGGGTTATCAATTTTACATGGTTTAAAAAATGTCCAATGACCCTGCCTTCCAACCAACATGGGTGACATCACTAGAACAAAGGGGTAAAATGCAGTTTATGGCTTATAATGAGTAAAGCTAATACTACATGGTCAACTATATAACACCTGGAAATTACAAATATTTAACAAAAAAACAGCCTAATTTTTGTTCAAAATAAAGAACGAAAAAACAAATATATGTTTCACAGCAACAAATGTCAACTACTGAATTACAGATGACTTGGGGCAGGCAAATACAGAATATGGCAGGGTTAAACATGCGCCCAACCCTCCAGCCCTAACCTGGTACAGTGGTGTAACAGTACAAGGTAATCATGGTAATAACAAACTATCAAAATCATGCATATGCATGATGATAAGTTGCTTGAATTTGTTGAATTGTTTCAATGAAATCAAAATTATACATAAACACTCATAAATGCATCTGTTTATTATTATTCTTGTCTTTACTTAACAGGTGCATCTTATCATAACCAAGAACCAGTGAGTCTTTGTGCAGGTAAAGAGGTTACAACCAAATTTGTATATGGTGATCCTGCAGTGAAATTTATCAACTTGACAGTAATAAATTGGACAGTTAGAAAGACCAAACAAGATACGGCAGAAATATTCTGCTACTATAATAAAAATAATGGATTCAAGGTAGGTTTATATTGTTCTTATCTCCTGAGATATATATCTAAATATCTAAACAATTCGTAAATATGACTCTGCAACATGCAGACATCTTATACTTTTAGGTATTTCACATCCAATCTTTTATGGTAATATCCTTAACAAAGCAAAAAAAATGTCAGTATTCACCTCAAAATCTTACAAAACATTTAAACAGACTTGTTAAGAAGGGATATACAGTCAGGGGTACTACTTATACAAGTTATTTTTATTTACTTTGGAGAAGTGAAAAAAAATATACACATATATAAGTAAATAAATAATCTCCCCTTAATTTTCTCAAAAATTTACTTGTATAAGTAAATTTTTCTTACAATTCCACAAAAGTCCTCAAGTTTTGAGATGTAAATTCATGCCTTTAATGATTTTACCAGGTTTTTTCAAATTTTTATATTAGAGTTCAATGTTTTATCTCATTAATTCAACAAAGAAACTGATTGGCAAAGATCTTAAGTATTTGCACAAGGCCTTCAAAAATTACTCCTTGGGGGCTTGTAAATGAGCAGTGTTCTGATGATAACAGAAAAAGGGATTTTCATTGTCCATGATATTACACTTAAATGATTAGTAAAGACCTCCGCAAAGGGCACATAATTTAAAATTCCATTAGAGCAAAGAAATCATAAGAATTCAAAAAAAGAAGATAGGATGACTTTTTTACTTCTACAAGTAAAAAAATATGAAGGTCGAAGGGACATAACTCAGCCAATATTTTTTTTTACCTATGGAAGTAAAAAAGGCCGTACTTTAACTTATAATGCTTTACTTTTTATACGACCGCAAAATTTGAAAAAAAAAATCGTCGTATATTGCTATCACTTTGGCGTCGTCGTCTGCGTCGTCGTTGTCCGCATACTTTTAGTTTTCGCACTCTAACTTTAGTAAAAATTAATAGAAATCTACGAAATTTTAACACAAGGTTTATGACCACAAAAGGAAAGTTTGTAATGATTTTGGGAGTTTTGGTCCCAACATTTTACGAATTAGGGGCCAAAAAGGGCCCAAATAAGCGTTTTCTTGGTTTTCGCACTTTAACTTTAGTTTAAGTTAAAAGAAATCTATGAAATTTTGACACAAGGTTTATGACCACAAAAGGAAGGTTGATATTGATTTTGGGAATTAAGGTCCCAACAGTTTAGGAATAAGGGGCCCAAAGGGTCCAAAATTAAACTTTGTTTGATTTCATCAAAATTGAATAATTGGGGTCCTTTGATATGCCGAATCTAACTGTGTATGTAGATTCTTAACTTTTGGTCCTGTTTTCAAATTAGTCTACATTAAGGTCCAAAAGGGTCCAAAATTAAACTTAGTTTGATTTTGACGAAAAATGAATCGGTTGAGTTCTTTGATATGCTGAATCTAAAAATGTACTTAGATTCTTGATTATTGGCCCAGTTTTAAAGTTGGTCCAAATTGGGGTCCAAAATTAAACTTTGTTTGATTTCATAAAAATTTTAATAAATGGGGTTCTTTGATATGCCAAATCTAACTGTGTTTGTAGATTCTTCATTTTTGGTCCTGTTTTCAAATTGGTCTATATTAAAGTCCAAAGGGTCCAAAATTAAACTTAGTTTGATTTTAACAAAAATTGAAATCTTGGGGTTCTTTGATACGCTGAATCCAAACATGTACTCAGATTTTTGATTATGGGACCAGTTTTCAAGTTGATCCAAATCAGGATCTTAAATTATTATATTAAGTATTGTGCAATAGCAAGTCTTTTCAATTGCACAGTATTGCACAATGGCAAGAAATATCTAATTGCACAATATTGTGAAATAGCAAATTTTTTTTAATTAGAGTTATCTTTCTTTGTCCAGAATAGTAAGCAAGAAATATCTAATTGCACAATATTGTGCAATAGCAAGATTTTTTTTAATTGGAGTTATCTTTCTTTGTCCAGAATCAACTTAAATCTTTGTTATATACAATACACAATGTATATTCACTTTTTACTACCAACTGATAAATTAAAATAATCTTCACCATTCAGTGATAACAAGCAGTTTTTTTTACATCTTAATATTTTATGATGTATTTAAATGAGTAGTTATTGTTGCAAACTCCATTAGAAATTTTAATTGAGATTAGTTTTGGAATAAGGAAAAGGGGAATGTGATTAAAAAAATTGGGTTCAATTTTTCTCATTTGAAATTTCATAAATAAAAAGAAAATTTCTTCAAACATTTTTTTGAGAGGATTAATATTCAACAGCATAGTGAATTGCTCTAAGAGAAAACAAAAATTTTAAGTTCATTAGAACACATTCATTCTGTGTCAGAAACCTATGTTGTGTCAACTATTTAATCACAATCCAAATTTAGAGCTGAATCCAGCTTAAATGTTGTGTCCATACTTGGCCCAACCGTTCAGGGTTCAACCTCTGCAGTCGTATAAAGCTATGCCCTGCAGAGCATCTGTTTAAATTGTTATTTGGATGGAGAGTTGTCTCATTTGCACTCACACCACATCTTCCTATATCTAAGTAAATAAAATTCACTTGTATAAGTATCCTACAAATTTACTTATGCAAGTATATCATGTATATTAATATTACTTCTTCAAGAAATTAAAAATAACTTGTAAAAATAGTACCCCTGACTGAAATAGGTACAATACTGATGTCAGGTCATTAAAGATTGCACATTTTGGCTTTCATATTGATTCACTTATAAAAGGGTCTTTGCATCAGAACTAAACACATTTATTTAAAAAACAGTTGTTGGCATGACACTGGTTATGTTTTTCTCAAATATTTTATGATAGTATGATACTTAACCCCTAACAGGAGGGATTGTGCCTGATATTCATATGATGAAGACATAATCAGTTTAATTGAGGTCTCTGGAGCTGGCATGTCAGAAAACTGTTAGTAGTTTGATGTTATTTATGTATTATTGTCATTTTATTTATTTAAGGAATGACTGTAATATTTTTTCTGTCTATGAAGAAATAACATAAAAAATTTGGTGCACACTGAATAACGCGCGAAGTGGGTTATTTAACAGTGTGCACCAATTTTTTTATGTTATTTCAAATAGACAGAAAAAAATTACAGTCATTTCTTATAATTCAATTCTAAATTCCATTTTAAACTGTAGAAAACTATGGGAAAACGTTGATGACATCACAGTCACACGACTAAATTATGTCTATGGGCTCATAACAAAATAATGTCAGCCAATCAGAAGACGTGTTACATCCAAAATTTAATTATTTTCTTTTGTTACATCTTTTGACATCGGATTTGGACTTCTTTTGAACTGAATTTTAATGTGTGTATTGTTGTGTTTACTTTTCTGCATTGGCTAGAGGGTTGAGATCTCATAAACATGTTTAACCCTGCTGCAATTTTCACCTGTCTCATTCATCAGGAGCCTTTGACCTTGGTTAGTCTTGTATTATTTTTAATGCTAGTTTCTTGTGTACAATTTGGAGTTTAGGATGGCGTTCATTATCACTGAACTATTTTATATGTTGGTTTAGGGGCCAGCTAAAGGAAGCCTCTGGGTGCAGTAATTTCTTGCTGCATTGAAGACCTGTTGTTGCCCTTCTGCTGTTGTCTGCTCTATGGTTGGGTTGTTGTCTCTTTGACACATTCCCCATTTCTATTCTCAATTTTATGTACAAACCAAGTCACAAGTGTGATGGTTATCATTTTATTAACTACACTAGTAAGTGATCATTCTAGTTGCAGTAATTTAGTCAATTTCTGAGACAACTGTTTTTAAATATTTGTGACCTACTCCATTCTTGTGTCTAAAGGGGTGCAGACAATATTCCATTGCAGACTTGACAGCTGATTACACAAATGTTAAACTGCATGGTTATTCAGATTAAAACAGTGTCATATTTGTATAATTGCAACAATTTAATGTTTCTTATTTTAGATCCGTGCTCCTCAAGGAGACAGGTTCAAAGACAGACTAACATGGGTTAACAATACACTAAATCTGAAGTTTAGTAATCTAACAGCAGGTGATACAGGCTTTTATGATGTTTCCATAACTATTTTTGGAGCAGGGAAGGAAGAAACTAAAGATACAAATGCAACTTTCCAGCTGACTGTTAATGGTTTGTTCCTGATCATTATGGATATATTTGAAAATCTACATGCTATATATATCCTATCCTATCCTAGAACCCTTTTCTAATAAATGCACTATCAGGACATTATCTGACATGAGCTCTTGGTGCTATTATTTATATTAAAACTTTTACTCAAATGTTGAACAAAGAATTATCAATACTCAGATCAAATTATAGTATTCATACAAAAAGACACTCTTCCGACCGTTATATCCTCCTCCGACCGTTATATTCTCTGAAAGGAGGATATTGACTTCACAGAAAAACTGATAGATAGCAATATTGAATTTAAAAATAATCCAATTTTGTTTTCCTTTAAATATATAGCAAAGGCTAAAGAGCAATGGAAGATAAATATTATTTTTTGCATCAAATATCCTTACCATCTCTACAGAAAATATGTGAAGAGGAAATGACCATAGAAAATATTGAAAAAAAAGGAGATGTAGAAAGATTGCCAATGAGTCAATTAATATTATAACCCTAAAACAAAGAACCAGGATGTAAACAACAATTCCTTCAATAACAAACAAAACCCATAATACGCTATTAAAGGCTGTGAAACAATTAAAAAGAGACTTCATCCTTCATGCGGTTGTTTAATTTGGTATCCAAATCAGTACACTTACTCCACTCTGTCAGTTTGTATAAATATCAGCATGGCATTTTTAGCTCACCTGACCTGAAAGGTCAAGTGAGCTTTTCTCATCACTTGGCGTCCGTCGTCCGTCGTCTGTCGTCTGTCGTCCTTCGTCCGTAAACTTTTACAAAAATCTTCTCCTCTGAAACCACTGGGCCAAATTTAACCAAACTTGGCCATAATCATCCTTGGGGTATCTAGTTTAAAAAATGTGTCCGGTGACCTGGCCATCCAACCAAGATGGCTGCCATGGCTAAAAATAGAACTCAGGGGTAAAATGTATATTTTGGTTTATATCTTATAAACCAAAACATTTAGAGCAAATCTGACATGAAGTAAAATTGTTGATCAGGTCATGATCTATCTGCCTTTAAATTTTTAGATGAATCAGACAACCCGTTGTTATGGTGCTGCCCCTGAAATGGTTATTTTAAGGAAATTTTGCAGTTTTTGGTTATTATCTTGAATACTATTATAGATAGAGATAAACTGTAAACAGCAATTATGTTCAGCAAAGTATAACCTTCAAATAAGTCAACATGACCAAAATTGTCAGTCAACCCCTTAAGGAGTTATTGCCCTTTATATTCAATTTTTAACAAATTTTCGTCAGTTTTTGTAACGTGTACAAAAATCTTCTCCTCTGAAACTACACGGCCAAATTAAACCAAACTTGGCCATAATTATCATTGTGGTATATAGTTTAAAAAATGTGTCTGATGACACCGCCTACCAAACAAAATGGCCGACATGGCTAAAATTAGAACATAGTGGTAAAATGCAGGTTTTGATTTATATCTTGAAAACTAAGACATTTAGAGCTAATCTTTCAAGATTTAAATGTCCATCAGAATAAGGTTTATCCCCTCACAAATTTTCAGATGAATCTGACAACTCGTTGTTGGGTTGCTGCCCTAAAATTGGTAATTTTAAGGAAATTTTGCAGTTTTTTGGTTATTATCTTGAATACTATTATAGATAGAGATAAACTGTAAACAGCAACTTTGTTCAGAAAAGTAGGATCTACAAATAAGTCAACATGATAAAAATTGTAAGAGTACCCCTTAAGGAGTTATTGCCCATTATAGTCAATTTTGAACAACTTTTCGTCATTTTTGTAACTTGTACAACAATCTTTTTTTTCTAAAACTATGAGCCATATTAAACTAAACGTGGCCACAATCATTACTATGGTATCTATTTAAAAAAAGTGTCTAATGACCCCACCTACCAACCAAGATGACCGACATCAGTAAATACAGTAACAGGTGAGCGACACAGGCTCTTGAGAGCCTCTAGTTTTTTATTCCTAAGCCTATAGTCATGATAGTGAGTCTTGAGGGTAACAAATCATGCTATTACATATTTCAAATGTATTTCATAGTTTTATTTTGTGACTTTAACCTCAGATCCTCAAGTCATTAAGATCAGAATTATATTTAATGATGAACAAACCCATGGTAATCTATGTTAAAAGAGGCTTCTTGCATCCTGATGTTGGATGTTGTTACATTTAGTACCTCAGTACTCCAAATAAGAACACTTTATTACTACTAATTTCTGAGTTTTTAAGATTTCTTTTGTTTCAGTAACATTTTTGTCAGCATGACTTTTATTTCTGGGTCCATAGTGATTCTTAAAATTTCTTTAGATTAACTAATCTGACTCTTACATTTTTGATCATTTTTCCCTTAAATGGTCAAGTATAAGTATATTTATAGATCCATGCTTAATTGACGAAGAGAAAAATGAAAAAGGCTGCTCAATGTTGGTTTGTTCATCAATGGAGGACAACCAAGTGTATTCATGGACTGTAAGTTTTGTTACTAAACAGTACTATCTTTTCATATATATACGTGTATAGCATTTATATACAGAACAGCAGACGAATAAAGCTTACAATATTAATTATAAACTGATAAATGTCAGTGGTAAATTTTATGAATATTGAACCAGAAAGCATCTATTTTATTATCTTCAACTGTCATCTCAACTGGATGTCAAACATTATCGCTTTTTTACAAAATCTTACTTTGATTTTGCTGTCTGATAATTTTCTTCTCAGTGGAGTCGATTTCTATGAAAATTATTGCTAGAAACTAAGGGGACACATGGCATTGCTAATGAAATTGACATGTCATAGGCGTAATAGTGAAAAACAGATTATTATTGGTCATCTTAACTTGATTACTTTTCTCGCTTGCACCGTACTGGCTCAAGCAAGACAACCAATCTTGTTGCGATGATCAACAATAATCTATAAGTATCATAAGGGGACAGGATTAAGGTTGATAACACTTGGTATTATCTTGTCTAAATTGTTAAAATATCTAAAAATTATCTTCTGAATCATGTCAGCCAAATTGGTTGAATACTCTGTTGCATGTATAATTGATCTACATTAATTAAATAAAATAAACCTTGAAACTAATAAATATACATGATTCATGTAGTTATATATCAATTAAAAACACTAGAAAAATGGCTTAAAGCATAGATGCTTACTGTTTTAAAAATCAATCAATCAGTTACAGTATGAGAGAAATATGCTGAATGTGAGTGAAATGACAACAAAAATAACAAAAGTAAAAAAGTATAATTCTAAAGGTTACAACAAGTGTGTACCACATTTTTAGCTCACCTTACCCAAAGGGTCAGGCCAAGTGAGCTTCTCTCATAACTTGTTGTCCTCCTTTGTCCTCAACTTTTACAAAAATCTTCTCCTTTGAAACTTCTGTGCCAAATTTAACCAAACTTGGCCACAATCATCATTGAGGTATCTAGTTTAAAAAAATGTGTCCCGTGACCAACCACTATGGCTAAAAATAGAACGTAGGGGTTAAAATGTAGATTTTTGGCTTATATCTCTTAAACCAAAGCATTTAGAGCAAATCTGACAAATTCAAATTGTTTATTAGGTCAAGATCTATCTATCCTGAAATTTTCAAATGAATCAGAAAACTGGTTGTTGGTTTGCTGCCCCTGAATTGTTAATTTTAAGGAAATTTTGCAGTTTTGGGTTATTATCTTGAATATTATTATAGATAGAGATAAACTGTAAACTGTAATAATGTTCAACAAAGTAAGATCTACAAAAAAGGCAGCATGATCAAAATGGTCAGTTGACCCCTTAAGGAGTTATTGCCCTTTATAGTCAATTTTTATATTTTTTTCTTAAACTTAAATCTTTTACAAAAAAATCTTATCCTCTGAAACTTCTAGACAAATTTACCCAAACTTGTCCACAATCATCATTATGGTATCTAGTTTAAAAATGTGTCTAGTGACCCTGTCTGTGAACCCAGATGGCCTACATGCCCCTGAATTGCAGCTTTTAGTTTTGATCTTGAATATTATTAGAGACTCTAGTTTATGTTATTTCTTCATAGACAGAAAAAAATATTGCAGTCATTCCTTAAATAACAGCTATATCACCAGTGCATATATGGAATTTTAACAAGGTCCAGTGCCATATCTGCAATCATTTCAAAATCCCAACAAGTTTTTTAATGCATGGTGGCTCTCATAGTCCTGACAAAATCTTTAAAGGGGAAATATTAACCTTTATTATGTAACAGTGAATTCCAAGAATCCCCTTTATTGCACTAAATTTACATTATTTTTGAAATTATGCAAGATATGATCAAGCAGTACTGTAACATATTTTTAATTTTTATATCACACATATTTTAGGGTCAAGATGCTGAAGGAAAGACAGACAGAGAAGTTACAGTTTGTCCAAAGGAGGAAACAAACTATACATGTTGTGTTGATGCCATGAAGACCAAATGTTCATCATTCACAGCACAAGCAGCAGGTAACTCCTTTCTGTCACAATGTATCTTGATTTATTGCTATTAGACAAAGGATTAGATTTTATACATGTTGAAGGCATTGATTTTATTGGTATCATTTACACTCTGGGGTTAATTGTTTGATTTCAAATGTCACGGTCCACTGAACATTAACAATGATAGTGCCCGGTTCAGGTTCAAGTTTTTGGTCAAGGAAGTTTTTGATTAAGATGATGTCCAATCAACTTGAATCTTAGTACACATGTTCCCTTTTGTATGATCTTTCTAAATCTAATGCCAGAGTTTACGAAAACGATTTTTGACCTGTCGGTCATGGGACAGAGAAAGCCAGATTATTTGTCAGTCCTAAATATTCTGTCAGTATGATACTGAAATAAAAATAATAACAAATTTTAACCAACAATAACTTTATTCAGTGTTCTCCCCAGGATTTTTTTAAGGCGCAAAATTCAAGGGCGTGTAACTCTTTTTTTTAGGATGAACTTGTGTGATCTGAAGCAATCAGTTATAAATCATGACATGCTATATGAATAATAATGTTTTGTGTTATGTGTTTAATAATGCAGAGTATAAAGTACAAGAATGTATATGAAATAAAATGATTTTAAACACAAAAGTTTTTCATATTCAGTCAATTATAAAAGAAGTCAAAATATAAATATTCATCTCTTTACTCTCTGCTCCTTTTAGGGATTATATTGTTTCAAGATAGTGTTATTTTGTTGGACAGTCTGTTCCTCAATTTTGTCTTTATCCTCTTTTAATAGGGTTGAAAACCCCCTCTTACAACTAATGTACAATAACTTTTGCCTATACCCCCTTTAACATTTATAAGCTATGAAAAACTCAGGCAGCCATGTCATTGAAACCAGAGAGAGGTGCTTGCTGTTATCACTTGCTAAATCTTTAGCTCTGTTGGTAGGAGAAGCAATGACATCTGCTTATACTGTCAGTGTAGAGGAAGTTATATTCCCCCTTTTATTAGAAGTCATTTGGTTGAAAAAAAATCTACTTCCATCATCTGCCTTTAGCTTAGCAGAGAACATGTTCATTCAGAATTAATAAAATCAATTTCGGTTAAGATACTTGGTATACAACAGTCAACTTTTTAAAACAAAAATGTTTTAATGAACAGCTGACTAGTTTCCGTAGTTTGACATTACTCCCTTCCGTGTGTATTATTCTTAAAACCTATCATTGGCAGGTAGATATAAACGAAACTTTACAAATTCGTTAAAGCTATAAGCATTGAAATTATTTACTAGTGACATTATACAGAAGCTGCAGCGAATCCGTAACCGGTCGTGTTGATTGTCACATATTTCCCGACGCACTGATTTACGATTGATGTTCAATGATCATTTTCTTTCTAAAAACACGAGTTTGAGACGAATTTACGTTGCAAGCAACTTTTAATCACTTTCTATTTAAATAAATAACTCCTAGTTATCTTTAATCAAAGTTTATTTAATTTTGTTCATCTACAAATACTCTCATTCATAATTTTCATCGTAAATATCTTTAACCATGTGTATTCAAATTAATCACGTGTAATCAGCGCGTTCATTGGTCGTGTTAAAATAGATTCTTCTTCTCGACCAATGAAAAAATCCGTTATGTAAATGGTCAAGTGATCACACACACACGATCCGAAAATACAATGTATTTGCGATCTATTTCTTTAATTTCTGCACTGCAGTTTTTATTTGTTTTAATACTATTCTACACATATCTATCGTTTTAATAATCATTTACGCTATTACATGATAATTACATAATCCGATAAGGCTGAGATAAGCGTGGCTCAGGTAAAACTTGTTCAGACTTCAGTATCAGTTATTGCGCAACACTGACTGACCTCTCAGCGGTGATCAGCAACTTGTCAATTTTAACCAATATTTATAATGAAAATATGAAAATTAACACGCTGCGGGATCAAGAATTAAGGGACAACGGCCAATTAAGACGCTGCGGGATCTACGAAAATATTATGAAGGCGCTGCGGCACCGCAGCGTCATATCGGCCTGGGGAGAACACTGTTATTAATATTACCGTTTTATTTTTCACAGCCATGGACAAATCAACAATAAAGGACCAGTTCTGTTCTTTTGATTGTTCTTATTAAAAGTCATATTTGCTATTCATTTCATCATCTGAATCACTTTCTCAGAATTTGTTATCTCCATTGAATGGTTCAATTGTCGATTGTTTGCCTGGGATGGCTACATGAACAAATTTAGCAAGCCACTTATAGATAGCCACTTTTGTTTCAGTTTGTTTATATTAGAAAACCAGTACCGGAAATAAGCAGCAGGTTCATCTGATGACCAATGTTAACATGTACTGTAATTAGTTGCAGTTCAACTAATTACCAATAAAAAAAACCCACTGCAACAGCCCTTTTTTGTCGATAGCAAGTACATATAAATAATCAGTTTTCTGAAAAAAAGTTTATAAATTTTGGTGTTCCACAGGGCTCAATACTTGGTCCAATTTTGTTTGTTTTGTTTATAAATGACCTTCCATTACACATCAAAAACTGCCATACAGACCTGTATGCTGATGACACAACTATGCATACATCAGGAAAGACTATTGCTGATATGCAATTAAAAGTACAGGATGATCTCCAATGTGTTGAAAAATGGTGTCATGAAAATAGCATGTTCATAAATTCGGAAAAGACGAAATGTATGGTTATAGGTACAAGACAAAGGCTGCGTTTAAATCAAGCAGAACCAGTACTAACTATTGAAAATAATATTCTTAAAAAATCGTCAATTGAAAAACTTTTAGGTGTTAGAATTGACTCTAATCTGTCCTGGACAGGCCATATTAATTACTTATGTTCATCAATTTCATCTAGACTTTTTTTACTCTCTAAAATCAAGAAATTTCTAAATATTGATCTAAGAAAATTATTTTATAATGGGTATATTCTCCCACTGATAGATTATTGTTGTATTATTTGGAGTGGTTGTGCTAAAAATGAGCTAGTCAGAATAATAAAATTGCAGAAAAGGGCTGCAAGAATTATTTTAGATGCTGATCCACTTTCATCATCAGCTCCACTGTTTAAACAGCTTGAATGGATGACAGTAGAGAACAGAATCTCATACCACAAATCAGTTTTGATGCAGAAATGCCTTAAAAATGAAGCCCCTGTATATCTCACCGAAAAATTTAAAGAAATGCCAGAAATAAAGCAATATTGTTTGAGAAATGCCTCTTGCAAAAATTTACAAATTCCAAAAGCCAAAACAGAGCTTTATAAAAAATCTTTTATATATTCAGGATCTATTTTATGGAATAATTTACCAATATCCCTGAAAAAATCAACATCAAGTACAAGCTCATTCAAAAAAGATTTAAAAAATTACTGGTTGGAACATTAAGAAGCTGTGTTTTTTATATGCATAATTATTTTCACACACTTACTCAAACTTGTTATTGTTGATGTTATTACTATAAATATATGTCATATGTGAATTTGTAATGTTTACCTGTTGTGAAAATTGTATACTTCATGACAATTTTTTATTTCATTATTCATGTATGTGTGTCTGTTTGATATTTTGAAATTGTTTGTATTATTTCATTGTATTTCATGAGGGCCTCAGGGAAGATTAGCTCTATAGCTAACTGTGTAACCCTCTTTAAATAAAGAATTATTATTATTATTATTATTATTTACATTGGTCATCGGGACTGGCTCTAGCTTTCAAAATACTAGTCTAAGCCTAATTTTGACCGACAGAACCGACCAATTTCGCGAACTCTGTAATGCCAAATTAGAGTTTGACCTTAATTTCATGGTCCACTGAACATGGAAAATGGTAGTGTGAGTTGGGCATCTGTGTACTGTTTGGACACATTCTTGTTTCCTTTTAAAATTGTGAGATCATTTTCCTATTATGTGTGTAGATTGAATATTAAACCATGCAAAATGCAAGCAAAAACTTTGTTTTAACTCCAAACAACTGCAACACTGTCCTATGGTAATGAATATGTTTTTGCCTAAAAAACTTTGTTTTGGTTAGTTTTTATTTAAGAGCATGAAAAAGCATGAAAACAGGATAAATTGGTAGAGGGCAGCCGGCTGGGGAATTTGATATGTTAACTTCTGGTGACGTTAACTATCTGATAAGCAATGAAATGTTCAGTTATATTTTCACTCTAGTTCTTGGCAGGATAAAACTCTATTCATGCTACAGATTTCCTTATTTAAAAAAAAAAGTTTGCACAATTAAAAAAGAAGCCAATTAAACAAAAGGCTAATTGAAGAAAACAACGGTGGTATTCCACCAGCAGTCAAATAACGAATTACAATAAAATTTTGGTTATTATTTTGAATATTAATATGGAAAGAGATAAACTGTAAACAGCAATACTGTTCAGCAAAGTAAGATCTTCTCATAAGTCAACATTATCAAAATTGTCAATTAACCTTTTAAGGAGTTATTGCCCTTTAAAGAAAATATTTAACAATTTATCAATATTGTTGTAATCTTTTGTAAAAATCTTCTTTGATGGAATTACTGCGACAAATTAAACCAAACTTGGCTGAAATTATCATTAGAGAATGTGTCCAATGACCCCCACCTGTTGACCAACATGGCCAACAATGCTTAAGATAGAATATAGGGGGAAAATTCAATTTTTGACTTATGAATCTGAAACTAAAGCAAAAGTATAATGCTCATTTCATGCATCAGTTGTAAACAAAAATATCATTATTATTTTTTGTACACGCATGGAAACCTCCTAAAAAATACTTAAATGATCAAGGAAATAATGGAAAAACAAGGTGATTTTCCTAAATTTTTCTGTGTGCAACATCTGTATTCTTTTAAAACAATAGTTTGTCCTGTCTATTTTACAAGTGAGATGAAAATCAAGAGTTGCCTCCTATTTACATCATGGATTTTTATATTTTGAGGACTGAAAATTAGTCGGGGAGAATCTCAGTCGTTTCACATCAAGATCAGTTAGCATGGTAGTTAGCATGGTTAGTAAGCTATGATGTCATTTAATAACAGCAAAACAATTTAAAATCAAATAAATTCCTTCCAATTATGGATTACGAAAGAAAAAGGAAATAAGGCTAAAACATGTGAGCATCGGATGAAATCACCCATCCTCATCAACTTGCTGAGTTCATGAAAAAGTTTTTGTCTTGACCACAAAAATTAGCAAAGGACTGGCACAATTTCAGTATTTTGCAGTAGAAATTATAGGGAATACCAGCATATTTCCCCCAAGGACCACCAGGGGAAAAAGATTTCAAAAGTGAAAATCAATAATTATTTTTCTTACAGGAGAGATTCAAACTACTGAGGTCACTAATATGGATAACAAAAGTAGGTGAATAGGTCTCAATCAGTTGCTTTGTCTTAACTGGAACTATAAGATGTTGTGAATATAAACACACTTTGCTTGCATGTAATAGTTGAGGGAAATTGGATTTTTTAAAAGATTTCCCTGAGATGCATTATTTTATTCTAATTAATCTTAAAACCATGTCCACTCCTTTTCCTTATGAGGATGGTATACTGTTTGACAAATTCATTCTTTCAGTCCTTCCAATGAATGTTCTGTTGCATATTTCTCAGGAACCACAAAACAGAGCTTGCTGAAATATCAAATGGCTTGTATCATGTATATATTTTTTTTAAATACAGTGGCCTGGTATGAAACTTTCTTTGCATTTTTGTGGAAACTACAAATAAGAGCTTTTAGACTATGAAGTGCTTAGATAAGTTGTAAATACAATTCTGGCCTTTTATTTATTTGACCAACAATATTGTTCATTCATTACATGCAAACAAAATACAACTTATAGACTTTTTAGCTCACCTGGCCCAAAGGGCCAAGTGAGCTTTTCTCATCACTTGGCGTCCTGCGTCCGTCGTCGTTCTGACATTCTGTTGTTAGGTTGCTGCCCCTGAATTGGTAATTTTTAGGAAATTTTGTTGTTTTTGGTTATTATCTTGAATATTATTTTAGATAGAGATAAACTGTAAACAGCAATAATGTTCAGCAAAGTAAGATCTACAAATAAGTCAACATGACCAAAATGGTCAGTTGACCACTTTAGGAGTTATTGCCCTTTATAGCCTATTTTTAACCATTTTTCGTAAATCTTAGTAATCTTTTAGAAAAATCTTCTCCTCTGAAACTACTGGGCCAAATTAATTGAAACTTGGCCACAATCATCATTGGGGTATCTAGATTGAAAATTGTGTCCGATGACCCGGCCAACCAACCAAGATGACCACCACGTGATAAACTGTAAACAGCAATAATGTACAGCAAAGTAAGAACTAAAAATAAGTCAACATGACCAAAATAGTCAATTGACCCCCTAAGGAGTTATTGCCCTTCATAGTAAATTTTTAATAATTTTCACAAAATTTTTAGATTTTCACTAACATTTTCCACAGAAACTACTGTTATAGATAGAGATAATTGTAAGCAGCAAAAATGTTTAGTAAAGTAAGATCTACAAACACATCACCATCACCAAAACACAATTTTGTCATGAATCCATCTGTGTACAATGTTTAATATTAACATAGACCAAGGTGAGCGACACAGGCTCTTTAGAGCCTCTAGTTATAGTTATCATGACAACTGTTTTTTTTCTCTTTTCCAATAAATGATTTGAGCCATCAATACATTAAAAAGCAGCAGTCATCACCATTTTCTGTAATTCTTGCGATATTTGAATATTTCAAGTGCATATTTATGTTAGAAGCTGTAAACTGTATTTCTATCACTCAAAGAGTTCCATATTTGTCTGAAATATACACATTTGAAAATGTGTTTTGGTAAATGAGCACTGCAGCTTGTCAATGGTCTTCATTTGTCTGCATGATTTCTGAAAGGCATATACTTTTATTGGCATTATCACAGGTAGTAAGGTCGTCATATCGAGGAGCGTTTAGTACAGTGATTTTGTCATAGTTTGAATAAGTTTGACATGGTTAATTTATGTTGCTTCCCCAAACTATTACCTCAGTTCTATTCACACGAGCAGATAAAAAGCAAATAAGATGCTTGAATCTGTATTGGAGGTCAAACGATCTATATTGGAATTGTTGTCTCACGAAATTAACGCAGAATAAGCAAGATATCGGAATTGCTATGGTTTGGTTAAGCGATTGACATGGTTCGGCTAAGAATCTAGAAATTCGTCATGGTTTTGGTCAAGATTGTCATGGTTTAGATCGAAATAAATATATATGTGTTTCACTTTAATACTGAAAATTTGATTGAAAGCGCTTGTTATTGAACGAAGTTACACTATATATTAACTGCCTGAGAAGAAAAGAAGCCTGTTTAACCAAATTTAGTTGGTGTAATCGGCAAAGCATAAATTAAACATGTCATGTTACTGTTCGTAAGTTTTCTACAATATAAATTTAAAAGTCACTTTGCTCATTTAAACTAGCTTTCGATATAATTTTACAAACGAAACAGACAAAGCGTTGCTTCTGTTTCACATATAATCTTTTCTCCATATATCCATGCTTGACTCTGCCGGGGATATCATGAGCGGCATCACTAGTGAAATAGTTAAAGACTTCTACTCAAAAGTGGCAGCCAGTCAAAAATTTATTCTTGTTTTTCATTTTCTTTACTAGAAAACTATACATTTGTTGATTTTTCTTTATTTTAAAATTTGAACCAGTTTATGATGAATAAAAGGAGATGTGGGGTTATAGGTCTATGATACAGTAACCCAACTACAAAACTAACCAAAAGATATTAAGAGGACAGCATAAGTCTTCAACCATTAACGAAACTGAATAGTTACGCGTGGCATGGACAACAGTTTTAAAACTTATTGGTTTTAAAACTATATATAGGTGAAATTACAATAAAAAGTACTTTCAAAGTTCGAATTTAAAATATGAAAGATCACAACTCCAATTTTGGATTTAAGCCGATATAATGTTCAAGTTTATCAATTAGTATTACGAATAAATAAAAATCTGTGTAATATTGTATAAATGCATCGTGTATATTATTTCAAATATTTTACTTTTTATGTAATATAGTTTCTATACTATCTGAAAAAACTTCTGCTATCTAGTTTTAAGTATGAGGTGGTATATTATTAAATGTGATTGAAAAAAGGATTGAAAATCAAAGAAACACGTGTTATATTGTCTGCTACATGTACATTTAAACTGTTAATTTTGACCTGGCTAGAAAAGAAATCATCGTTTGTTGTTGACAGAACGCATTATAAGATGGACGAAGATGAAAAAGATTGTAAGTTTGTTGATATATATCACCAGTACACTTCATTTGAACTTCTTAGAACATTCAATGATATTTTTATGCTATCTATATTTGCCGTTTATCATTTTTGCTTATTTGATTTTTAATTCACTAGGTAATATCAAATGTAATATGTCGCAGGAAATACATAAATGAGACAGCAAACCAACAACAAAAACATAAATTCTTCAACAATAGAATAAATTAAATAGGCCAAACTCTGTATCTGCCTGTTTCTATAAAATGGGTAAATAAATTGGACAGAGACAACCAGAGATCTGAAACCATCAAACTATTCTCAGTATAGCGTAAAACAGTAAGGTATGACATAGGACAACTTGTCGCGCCACTAGGTAATGGAAATTTTTGGTGAGTCGCAACTTCGGAATTCAGTAAATATGTTTTTGAAATTAAATGTGTAAAACCCTTCCTTTCACAATAGTTAACACTTATGAATGCCTGTCTGGTGTCTGTGCTGAAAACTTATATTTTCATGATTTCGTTGTTTATAACTTCTTTTCAATTTGTGTATCTAAATATGTTTAGCATAAAAACAACGCAGTCAAATTGATTTTTTTTTTTTTTTTTTTTTTTTTTATTTACACGATAAGGCTCCAAATACACAAATGCATTGAATTGGACTCATACAATTTTTCAGAGGCAATTGCATCTATTTTGCTCCTTTAAACGGGTCATTTGAAGCTGTTGGTGATACTGGTTCATTTCTAACATTCATAAAGTTTAAGGTAGCACTACAGTCAGAATTTTCTGACTCCAATCAACAGTCTTTAAAGATTAATTTCTCTAAAACTACTCGATGGATTTTTAAAATCTTTAACTCATTTTAAAGCTGAAATATAACTCTTTCTTAATCCATTTAAAAATTTATTTTGGGTTTGATTCATCTCAAAATATAGTTCATTAATTGCCAAAAAAGTGGTCTTCCAACTTGGATCAAAATGGCACATTCATGTCAAATGGTAGTAAAAATTTGTTTTCATCCCTTTAATCAACCATATAAAATCAACAAAACCGTGTCTTAGATTTTTGATATATGCCTCCAGTAAGAAGATAAATTGATTTAACTGCTGGGTTCTAAACCTCATTTCACCTTTCATCTTTGGAGACCTATAAATTCATTTAGAAGCATATTATCCAAAAACTGGGACACAGTATTGTAGAAAATACACCCTTTAATCATATATATCAAAGTCAAGCCAAAGGGGATACCCATCAAGATTCTATTTACATTTTTTCATTACAAATCTCATGAAAAATTGCTCTGAGAAATGACCTAAAAACTGAATTTCCCCCTTAACACCTCTATAAAGTCAATATAAATACACAAATTCCACTGGGAACACCCCAGGAGTGTTCTGATACCATTACTATATCAATAGAACCACACACTTTGTGTCTTTGATGCTCTAATACTGTAAATTTTGCATTATATGTGAACTGTCCAACACTAACTTGGTATTTGGCGGGAGTTTGACGTCACAGATTTGACCAACATCTATAATGTAGTAATTAAATATAGACAAAGCTCCGCCTCTTTCCAGACAGTCTAAGATAAGAGAATAACATGATTGACCAGCTGCATATGATCAATGTTTAACATCATTATTCTCTATATATAAAGAATAATTTTCATTTGAATTTTAAAAAAGAAATAAACTATGTCTGAAATAAGCTAGAACATGTGTGCTTAAAAAACATGTTCATAAAAAGATTAGGAGTTCGACCATCCTCTTCTTGAAAATACACTTTTCCTCAGATTTTTTATTTATTTAATGGAACTGAAAAATTACACTTAAACTGAAAATTAGTTAAAATGCATAAAACTGCATAAAACAAATTTACACAGGCAGTCAGAGGCTTTTAATACTTTCCCACTCTTTTCCATAGTATTTTATTTTTATTTTTGGTAGATTTTTTCCCTTTTGATTTTTCTTTTTCTCTGTACACTTTCCTGTTATATAAATTATTTTTGTTGCGAAACAATGAGATAAGACTAAAATATTTCTCTTGTGGTCAGGGATTAACAGCTGGACACTCAGGCGTCAACAGATGATTGACATATTAGCCCCTCCCAAATGCCTATATATTTAGATTAATTACCATGTGCTTTTATTTACATAATACAATTATCAATTTACTCCCTGTTGCAATATGATAATGACTTTGGGATTTTTACAAACTGTGCAGAATAGTACTTGCTTCAAAATTATGTGATAAAAAAAATATCTTCAAAAATCATCGTTAGACTGTAGTGCTACCTTAAATGATATATTGTCTCATTTGATATATTATGTCATTATCTTTTATGGTACTGACAAATTCTTTGAGCACCATGTGCAAAGCCATCATATGGGTTCACGATTGCGCTTTTACGTTTAGCAGTTGATCTTCGGGGTTGGTCAAACATTGCATGGCTGCTGAAATAAATAAACGTAGTATTGTTTAATTAGTTCTTTAGGATTCAAGTTTATGATATGACTGCGGCAATAAAAGATTAAAAAATCAAGAAACAAATATTGAAAAATAGGATCCTCTCAATATTGTTTCATATAATGCTATTTAATGAAACTACAGTGTTTAATATATATCGGTATTTATTGCTAGACATAATCCAAAGATGCTCACAATATTGGCAGCAGAATTCCATCCTGATTTTTAAACGAAACTATCTAAGAATCATGACTTTTAATAATTTTTTATTTGTTTGAAACTAGGTCCCACTTAATATCAGTACTTTATTTGTGTTTTTAGTGTTTCTGTTACTTGATTTTATTGTTTAAACCCGATCTGGTGAGTTTAAAATGTGTGGCATGGTTAAGGCGAAGAAGTTGGGGAGCCCGCAAACATCTTTTACTCCGCAATATTTTGTTTATACTGTCTCAAGTTAAGTGTCTGTAATGCCGATAATATCGTATTTACTGTGTATCATATTTTGCTATTTATTTTGGACAGAAATTAGGCTGATGGTTTTCTAATTGGAATTCCTATACATTGAATTTTGTCGCAGCCTTTTATATCTTGCTAAGAAATATGGTTTTGCTCATTGTTGAATGTTGATGACAAAAAGCTGCCAATATCTACGTCATTTGATCTCAGGTGGATAGTTATATCATTGGCAATCATATTGTATCTACTTATAACATATTACTACATTGTATGTTTGTTCTTATGTCCTTTTGTGTTTCAAATGGAACTATTTTTGTTAAATTTGATAGTAACTCTTCATTATACACGACAAGAATTACATAACTGAACCATGTCGAACATGAACTTAACCATGACAAGAATGAACCAAACCATGACACAGATATTTCAGTAATTTTGAATTGATTGCAAAAGTAGGTATTTTTCAGAATAATTGACCGCAGTGTTATATCACGAAGATATATGTGATGTAACAGACTGTAAGAAAATAACTTTTGTTATGTACGTTAAACCAATTAGCAACTTTTAAATTTTGACATACGCAAGCTTTGTTCTGTGTTAAATCATTAACTATATGATACAACTTGTGATGTACTAACCTATTTCCTTTATACAAAGGTACCTACCAGCTTGAATTTATGATCAGAAGTTCCGTTTACAAAATATCCCAATGTTTACATTTTTGCATTGATTGTCATCAAAAAGACTTAACACCGTCATGTCAAACTTATCCAAACTATGACAAAATCACTGTACTAGACGTTTCTCGATATGACGACCTTACTACCCGTGATTATGTAAATGTCATTTAGTTTTCATGCCATAGAGTGCACACATTTTTGTCGAGCCTTTGACTTTAGTCGAAAAAGCGAGACTTAGTGATCCTACATTGCTTCTTCGTTGGTGTCAGCGGTGGCGGTGTCCACAAATATAAACTATTTATTATCACTGATCTAGTATATATTTGTTCAGGGGCCAGCTGAAGGTCGCCTCTGGATGCGGGAATTTCTCGCTACATTGAAGACCTGTTGGTGACCTTCTGCTGTTGTTTTTTTCTATGGTCGGGTTGTTGTCTCTTTGACACATTCCCCATTTCCATTCTCAATTTTACTCTGTGGTTAAAGTTTTTGAAATTTTAATAACTTTCTTAAACTATACTGGATTTCTACCAAACTTGAACAGAAGCTTGATTATGATCATAAGATAGTATCCAGAAGTAAATTTTGAAAAATAAAATTCCATTTTTTCCGTATTTTACTTATAAATGAACTTAGTTTTTTCTGCGGGGAAATATTACATTCACTCTGTGGTTAAAGTTTATAGAATTTTAATAACTTTCTTCAACTATTCTTGGTTTGTACCAAACTTGGACAGAAGCTTGTTTATGATCATAAGATAGTATCCAGAAGTAAATTTGAAAAATAAAATTCCATTTTTTACTTATAAATGGACTTAGTTGTTTTCTGCGGGGAAATATATTACATTCACTCTGTGGTTAAAGTTTTTAGAATTTTAATAACTTTCTTCAACTATTCTTGGTTTGTACCAAACTTGGACAGAAGCTTGTTTATGATCATAAGATAGTATCTAGAAGAAAATTTAAAAAAAAAAAAAATCGTTTTTTTTCCGTATTTTACTTTTAAATGGACTTAGTTTTTCTGCAAGGGAACATTACATTCACTCAGTGGTTAAAGTTTTGAAAATTTTAATAACTTTCTTCAACTATCCTGGGTTTGTACCAAACTTGGACAGAAGCTTATTTATGATCATAAGATAGTATCCAGAAGTAAATTTTGTTAAAAGATAACTCTGTATTTTACTTTTAAATGGACTTAAATTTTCTTCCAGTTAACATTACATACAGTCAAACATTTATTAGATTCTTTAACTATTCTAGATTTTTACCAAACTTGGACAGAAGCTTCTTACAATCATAAGACAGTATGAAGAGGAATATATTTATTGATTTTTTTCCTCATTATTGTTGAGCCTGCGATTTAAAGCAAAAGTAGTTTAGACACTGGGTTCTGCTGAACCCTTACAAATTTTTCATTTAACAGTTCTTTCAAGATCGTGTAAAAGTATGTGTTCGCTTTATTTTTGTACTGAATTTTAAGATGAAATTTTAAAAGCATTCCTCTAACTGAATATTCAAGTGGAAGTTTAATAGATTACACTTTTACTTAGAAATTTTAATAATCTACTAAAGGTTACATAACAGGCTTCTTTTTTTTCGAACACAGTTATTCTAGAAATTCAGTGCCCTATATTGGATAATCATGATCTGTCTTATTACCAGTTTGAAGCTAACAAACACGGTTGATTTTATTTAATGAAATAAAAGTTGTTCATGCTTCGAAGAATAAAAAGTTAAGACACTGAATTCAGAACTACTTTTTAGCTCACCTGGCCCGAATGGCCAAGTGAGCTTTTCTCATCACTTGGCGTCCGGCGTCTGGCGTCGTCCGTCATTTCCGTCGTCCTGCGTTCGTCGTCGTTAACTTTTACAAAAATCTTCTCCTCTGAAACTGCTGGGCCAAATTAATCCAAACTTGGCCATAATCATCATTGGGGTATATTGTTTAAAAATTGTGTGGTGTGACCCCGCCAACCAACCAAGATGGCCACCAAGGCTAAAAATACAACATAGGGGTAAAATGCAGTTTTTGGCTTATAACTCAAAAACCAAAGCATTTAGAGCAAATCTGATGATGTAAAAATGTTCATCAGGTCAAGATCTATCTGTCCTGAAATTTTAAGATAAATCAGACAACCTGTTGTTGGGTTGCTGCCCCTGAATTGGTAATTTTAGGGAAATTTTGCTGTTTTTGGTTATTATCTTGAATATTATTATAGATAGAGATAAACTGTTACAACAATAATGTTCAGCAAAGTAAGATCTACAAATAAGTCAACATAATCAAAGTGGTCAGTTGACCCCTTTAGGAGTTATTGCCCTTTATAGTCAATTTTTAACCATTTTTCGTAAATCTTAGTAATCTTTTACAACAATCTTCTTCTCTGAAACTACCAGGCCAAATTTAAACAAACTTGGCCGCAATCATCATTGGGGTATATAGTTTAAAAAATGTGTGGCGTGACCCGGCCAACCAACCAAGATGGCTGCCACGGCTAAAAATAGAACATACGGGTAAAATGCAGTTTTTGGCTTATAACTCAAAAACCAAAGCATTTAGAGCAAATCTAACAGGGAGTAAAATTGTTTATCAGGTCAAGATCTATCTGCCATGAAATTTTCAGATGGATCGGACAAACCGCTGTCTTGAATATTATTATAGATAGAGATAAACTGTAAAGAGCAACAATGTACAGCAAAGTAAGACTTAAAAATAAGTCAACATGACCTAAATGGTCAATTGACCCCATAAGGAGTTATTGCCCTTTAAAGTCAATTTTAACAATTTTCATAAAATTTGTAAATTTTTATTAACATTTTCGACTGAAACTCTTAGGCCAAGTTCAATATAGATAGAATGTTTGTAAGCAGCAAGAATGTTCAGTAAAGTAAGATGTACAAACACATCACCATCACCAAAACACAATTTTGTCATGAATTCAAATGCGTCCTTTGTTTAATATTCACATAGACCAAGGTGAGCGACACAGGCTCTTTGGAGCCTCTAGTTTTCCTTCTTTTTGTTGGCTGTTTTTACTAGGCCACACCACTTCCAGTAAACATTATATCCTTTCACTTTCCTGGAGTGATATCCTAAAAGATGTGATATTTTCTAAGTCAAGCATAAACTTTTTATCAAATGGAAAAAATTATCCAAGAGAATATAAATCTGGAATTCCACTGGAATCCCAGGTGGAATTTTGATGGGATTCCAATTGGGATCCCACCTAATTCCCCGGGATAAAATTTCCAGAATCCCGCCAAAAATCCAGGAATTCTGATGCAAATTCCGGTTGAAATATACTGGGATATTGTGCGATTTCAATTGGGATCCCACTGGGAAAAATTTCGGGATTCCCGCAAAAGAAGCGGGATCCTGATGTCAATGTACTTGGATAAACTTCGGGATTCCCATAAATGAAGTGTGATCCTGAGGTAAATCCCAGTGGAAATATACTGGGATTTTGATTGGAATATACTGGGATTCCCGGAAAAAAAAGCGGGATCCCAAAAATAATTTATAAATCCCAGCAGGTTATACATGCACCAATTCAAATTGCATTGCCACTGGGATTCCTGGGTTATTTATGCAAATGGATACATGTCATGTTCTCCTTTCTGTCAATTAATTTGCAATCTGTTCCGTTGGCAGCTTCATTTAAAAATATCATTAAATCCCCTAAAAGTATCAAAAAAATCCACAAAAAATCATTTGTTCAATACATTTTGAAGCAACAAATTCAATAGAAATATTATTGCATGTTTATATACAGTAGATTGGAAGCTAGTCCAAATATTTATGAAGTCTTGGAAGGCTATTTTAATTTTTTTGGCAAATTGATTACCCTCCCCCTTTTTTATCCCCTGAAGATAAATAACTAGCGACTTATTGTTTTCACCAAATAAACATACACCATCTGAATTAAATTTTTACATACCTACTAGTTATGCCTGTTATGTGACGAAAAGTTTATTCATTGTATATGTTAAAAATAAATTCCGCGAGGTGAACCAACGCCTGTGAAATCGTTTTGGTAGAGTCCCTGAAGTGGATACCTTGGTATGCCGGGTTGTCAAATCATGCAAATGAATGCAATCCTTAAATAATAATTAAAATTGACAACAACACTTCAAAAGATCTGCAATTTATTATCTATGTCTACATGTTTCGCCTGCAAGGCAGGCTTCATCAGGACAATTTTTATACAGAAATTGAGCCCCTGAAGTACTCAAAGTGGTGCATTGAATTTGACGTCGTCATGGTGAGAGAAACAATGAAAAGTGAAAGTAGCAATACAGAGTTATAAATAGATAAGATAAATATAGAAAATTAAAGTTTGTATACAATGTAACTTGAGTTCGTTTTACTATTATAACTCTGTATTGCTACTTTCACTTTTCATTGTCAAATACAGAGTTATAATAGTAAAACGAACTCAAGTTACATTGTATACAAACTTTAATTTTCTATATTTATCTTATCTATTTATAACTCTGTATTGCTACTTTCACTTTTCATTGTTTCTCTCACCATGACGACGTCAAATTCAATGCACCACTTTGAGTACTTCAGGGGCTCAATTTCTGTATAAAAATTGTCCTGATGAAGCCTGCCTAGCAGGCGAAACATGTAGACATAGATAATAAATTGCAGATCTTTTGAAGTGTTGTTGTCAATTTTAATTATTATTTAAGGATTGCATTCATTTGCATGATTTGACAACCCGGCATACCAAGGTATCCACTTCAGGGACTCTACCAAAACGATTTCACAGGCGTTGGTTCACCTCGCGGAATTTAATTTATTATTTAATCGTGAACCCCTGCATCCGAAAGGAACCGCCAAGCTAACAGCGCCGATCTACAGGCCACCAGCATATACATGGACCAAGGAATATTCCATACTTACAACGAAATAACAACTGAATCAAGATGACCAAGATGTCCGATACCACCTATACATCTATAAATGATAGCAGATATAAATGATTGTAGAAGAAACGTACCACGGGCGCCGATCTTAAATGAACTAGGAATTCACAACTATGCCATTATACAGATAAACTACTGCAGACGATCCAAAAATTATATAGTCACCAAATAATTAACAAAGGAACAGTTTTTGACAATTTTATTATCCACAGCGGCGATCATAATCTTCCTATTGTTGCAAACGCGCCGGGAAGTAGTAACCTCCAACCATGGCCAGGTTGGAAGAGAAGCCTTGCGAAGTGGTAGGAACCATGGGAAGTTCGTCCTATTAGATGCCAAGCCTTTAGAACAATTTCATGTATCATATAATAGTAAAACGAACTCAAGTTACATTGTATACAAACTTTAATTTTCTATATTTATCTTATCTATTTATAACTCTGTATTGCTACTTTCACTTTTCATTGTTTCTCTCACCATGACGACGTCAAATTCAATGCACCACTTTGAGTACTTCAGGGGCTCAATTTCTGTATAAAAATTGTCCTGATGAAGCCTGCCTTGCAGGCGAAACATGTAGACATAGATAATAAATTGCAGATCTTTTGAAGTGTTGTTGTCAATTTTAATTATTATTTAAGGATTGCATTCATTTGCATGATTTGACAACCCGGCATACCAAGGTATCCACTTCAGGGACTCTACCAAAACGATTTCACAGGCGTTGGTTCACCTCGCGGAATTTAATTTATTATTTAATCGTGAACCCCTGCATCCGAAAGGAACCGCCAAGCTAACAGCGCCGATCTACAGGCCACCAGCATATACATGGACCAAGGAATATTCCATACTTACAACGAAATAACAACTGTATCAAGATGACCAAGATGTCCGATACCACCTATACATCTATAAATGATAGCAGATATAAATGATTGTAGAAGAAACGTACCACGGGCGCCGATCTTAAATGAACTAGGAATTCACAACTATGCCATTATACAGATAAACTACTGCAGACGATCCAAAAATTATATAGTCACCAAATAATTAACAAAGGAACAGTTTTTGACAATTTTATTATCCACAGCGGCGATCATAATCTTCCTATTGTTGCAAACGCGCCGGGAAGTAGTAACCTCCAACCATGGCCAGGTTGGAAGAGAAGCCTTGCGAAGTGGTAGGAACCATGGGAAGTTCGTCCTATTAGATGCCAAGCCTTTAGAACAATTTCATGTATCATATAATAGTAAAACGAACTCAAGTTACATTGTATACAAACTTTAATTTTCTATATTTATCTTAATTATTTATAACTCTGTATTGCTACTTTCACTTTTCATTGTTTCTCTCACCATGACGACGTCAAATTCAATGCACCACTTTGAGTACTTCAGGGGCTCAATTTCTGTATAAAAATTGTCCTGATGAAGCCTGCCTTGCAGGCGAAACATGTAGACATAGATAATAAATTGCAGATCTTTTGAAGTGTTGTTGTCAATTTTAATTATTATTTAAGGATTGCATTCATTTGCATGATTTGACAACCCGGCATACCAAGGTATCCACTTCAGGGACTCTACCAAAACGATTTCACAGGCGTTGGTTCACCTCGCGGAATTTAATTTATTATTTAATCGTGAACCCCTGCATCCGAAAGGAACCGCCAAGCTAACAGCGCCGATCTACAGGCCACCAGCATATACATGGACCAAGGAATATTCCATACTTACAACGAAATAACAACTGAATCAAGATGACCAAGATGTCCGATACCACCTATACATCTATAAATGATAGCAGATATAAATGATTGTAGAAGAAACGTACCACGGGCGCCGATCTTAAATGAACTAGGAATTCACAACTATGCCATTATACAGATAAATTACTGCAGACGATCCAAAAATTATATAGTCACCAAATAATTAACAAAGGAACAGTTTTTGACAATTTTATTATCCACAGCGGCGATCATAATCTTCCTATTGTTGCCGACGCGCCGGGAAGTAGTAACCTCCAACCATGGCCAGGTTGGAAGAGAAGCCTTGCGAACTGGTAGGAACCATGGGAAGTTCGTCCTATTAGATGCCAAGCCTTTAGAACAATTTCATGTATCATATAATAGTAAAACGAACTCAAGTTACATTGTATACAAACTTTAATTTTCTATATTTATCTTATCTATTTATAACTCTGTATTGCTACTTTCACTTTTCATTGTTTCTCTCACCATGACGACGTCAAATTCAATGCACCACTTTGAGTACTTCAGGGGCTCAATTTCTGTATAAAAATTGTCCTGATGAAGCCTGCCTTGCAGGCGAAACATGTAGACATAGATAATAAATTGCAGATCTTTTGAAGTGTTGTTGTCAATTTTAATTATTATATGTTAAAAATAAATATATTTTCAGTTTATGCTTTCAGACTTTCTGATGTTGATTTCCATAAATAAAAACCATAAAAATCGTAGTTCCTCAATAAATTATTTTATAATCATTATATACACATGTTAAATTAAATTATTAATGCACTTATCTGAAAACATCTGCATCGTTTTATTCTTGCTCCTCCATCAGCGTAATCATATTTTGATGACGTTTTTACCAGTACACTAACGTCGAGGTGACAATCTCACCCTAAATTATATCAACCAGAAGTTGATCTGTCTCTGTAACAGTATTATGAAAAATTAAAGGTATCGCATAAAAGTATTATTTACTGGGTGCATGCGGATAAGTTACTGGCCGCATTATTTAGGATTTTTTTTACATTTTACATAAGTTGAGAAACCAACGTTTTATTATGTCGATCATTATCTTATCATTGATGCCGGACGACAACTAGTAGAAACGAACTTGGGGAACATCAGAAAGCCCAAGCTTGTCTGGCAAAACACCCAGTGATTGGCTTCACCTGACAGCTTTGGTGTCAAACACATTGTTAATTAACACCAATAACCTGTACTTGATGTCATTAGAGACATATACACAAACAAAACACTTACATATTTTCAACAATATAATCATGGTTCAAACAATTTCATGTTTTAACTAGACTGGGATCCCAGCTTCAGACAGTTATCCCGATTGGGATCCCGGCTTTAAACAGATCTGATTGGGATCCCAGCTTCAGACAGTTACCCCGATTGGGATTCCAAGTGTCTGATATTTATCCCGTTTCATCTAGACTGGAATCCCGGCTTCAGACAGTTATCCCGAATGGGATCCCAGAACTTTTCAGATATTTATCCTGAACGGGATCCCGACTCCAGATGCTTATCCCGGCTAATCCCGACATTTTTACCAGGATTGCATTGGGATCCCGATGGATCCTGTTTTCGTTTTTCTTGGGTAAGTCCTGAAAAATATTCAGAAAAAAATTGACTATTTTATGTCGCTCCATGTTTTGACATGCACCAGAAACTGGAGTTGTAATTCAAGACTGGTACATAGATTTTAACATTTTTTTTGTAAGATATAGCATGTAAAGGGCAAATGCTTTTCCAGCACTATCACGCTTTAACTTTTATTTCCCTTTGGGAAACACATTTTAAAATTACAAATGACACTGCAATTTTAATTTTGACACAATGTTTGTATGCACTCCATGTTTTATTGGACCTGGAACTTTGCTTTGTTTGCAAAGTGAATGCAGATTGTCATAACAAACATCATATTACACGGGTAGCAAGGTCGTCATATCGTGGAGCGTTTAGTACAGTGATTTTGTCATAGTTTGGTTCAGTTGGTCATGGATAGGTTTAGTTACTTTCCAAAACCATTGCCTCATTTCTTTTCAAATGAGCAAATAAAAAGCAAATTACATGTTTGAATTTATATATATTGTAAGTCAAACAATCTTAATCATGTTAATTGGAATTGTTGTTTTTAAGAAATCATCGCAGGATAACCAAAATGTTGAAACTGGTTTGGATTGGTTAAGCGATTGACATGATTCAGTTAGGTGTATTGAAATTCGTCATGGTTTTGATTACATTGGTCATGGGTTAGATCCAAACAAATACATATTTGTGGCATCTTATTATTGATAGTTTGTTTGAACATTGTTGAAGCCAATTGCGAAAAATCAAAGTAACCAATTAACTAATTCACTTAAGGGGGAAAAAAGCTGACATGGCTTTTAAGTTAGAACATAGGGGGAAAAATTAAATTTTTATACGACAGCAAATTTTTTTTAAGGTTGTTTATTAGTATCACACCATCGTCAGCGTCGTCCAAGGACAGATGGTTTCTGGATAAAAACTTTAGTATAAGTTAATAGAAATCAATAAAAATTTAACACAATGTTTATAACCACAAAAGGAAGGTTGGTAGTGATTTTGGGGGTTATGGTCCCAATTAAATTTTAAAGAAAACTGTTATACATCATCATGTTCAAATACTTGTTTACCTCCCTTACACTGCTTGAAAATTATGTTAAAGGAAGTGATAATTGTCTTGAGATGTACATGCAGCTATACATTTATTTTTTAGAAGTTAACATAATTCATTTTTACCATGACTGTAAGTTATTTTATATTTTAATACTTTATAATAAATATAAATGAGTAGTTATTGTTGCCAATTTGATTAGAAATTCGAATTGAGAATATTTTTGGAATAAGTGATTTGGGGAGGTGAAAAAAATGGGGAGGAGTGGGGGGTTATATTTTTCTCAGTTCAGATTTCAGAAATTAAAATAAATTTTTCTTCAAATATTTTTTTTGAGGGGATTTATATTCAACAACATAGTGTATTGCTCAAAAGCTCCATACTTGCCCCAACTGTTCAGGGTTCAACCTCTGCGGTCGTATAAAGCTGGGCCATACGGAGCATCTGGTTGGCTTTTAAATCTCTTAAACTATTTTTAAAGCAAACGTATAAAGCTTGCCTTATTTCATGTATCAATTGTAAACAAGAGTACCATTTGAGCAACACACGAGGAGCCTCTAGTTCAACATGGTCAAGTAAGAACACATTTACAAAAGTTATTTTTATTTTTTGTACACACATGGAAACCTAAAAAATACTAAAATGATTAAGGAAATGATGGGAAAACAAGGTAATATTCCTTATCTTTTTTTTTGTGCAACATTTGTATTCTTTAAAAACAATATTGTGTCCTATGTCTATACAAATGACATTAATATCAAGAGTTGCTTCCCAAATTTACACCATGGATTTTTATATTTTGAGGACTGATAACAAGTTGGTGAAAAACTCAGTCGTTTCATATCAAGATCAGTTAGCATGGTAGTTAGTTAGCTATATCATTTCATTAGAGAACAGCAAAAAACAAAAGTCAAATAAACTCCTTCCAATTATGGATTAAGTAAGAAAAATGTGATAAGGCTAACACATGTGAGCATATGTTGAAATCACCAATCCTCCATCAACTTGACAAAACAGAGTACTTGAAAAGTGGTTTTGACAACCAAAATTTGCAAAGGACTGGCACAATTTCAGTACTTTGCAATAGAAATTATAGGAAATACCAGCATATATGCCTTCAAGAACCACAAGGGGAAAAAGGTTTAAACAACTCTGTGAAAATCAATAACTATTTTTCTTACAGGAGAGTTTCAAACTACTGAAGTCAATAATCCAACAATGGATAACAAAAATCAATCTATGGAAAACAAAAGTAGGTGAATAAGTCCAATCAATCGCTTGTCTTATCAGGAACTGTAAGGCTTTGTAAATATAATCAAACTTTACTTGCATGCAATATTTGAGGGGAATTTGAATTTTAAAGATTTCCCTCAAATGCATTATTTTATTCTAATTAATCTTAAAACCATGTACTCCTCCCCTTTTTCCTAAGGAGGATGGTATACTGTTTGACCAATTCATTCCTTCAGTCCTTCTGTTGCACATTTCTCAGAAACTACAATACAGAGCTTACTGAAATATTAAATGATTTCAATTATCAGCATGCTAACCTGTAAGATTTATTCCCCATCAACTTCCGGTTTATAAATGCTAATATATTCTAATCATAGTGGCCATGTATGAAATTTTCTTTGCATTTTTCCAGGGAACTACAAATAAGACCTTCCAAAAATATGTTTTAAAATATGAAGTGATAAAAATAAGTTGTAAAGACAATGCTGGCCTGTAATTTATTTGACGAACAACATAGTTCATTTATTGCATGCAAACAAAGTACAACTCAGAGACTTTTTATATTTAACAAAACAACCATTTTTTTTCTTTTCCAATAAATGGTTTGAGCCATCATTGATGTGTAAACTAAAAACAGCAGTCATCGCCTATTCTTCCATTCCTGTGTTATTGGACCAGGTCAAGTGCATTTTTATGTTAGAAACTGTAAACTACATTTTTATCACTCAAAGAATTCCAATATGTCTGAAATATACACATTATAAAATGCCTTTAGCTATCTAAATGAGCACTGCAGTTTGTTTGGTCTTCCTTTGTCTGCATGATTTTTGAAAGGCATATGCTTTTATTGGCATTATGTAAATACCTTTTTGTTTGAGTGCAATAGAGTACACAAATATTTCATTTTACAGTTCTTCCAAGATCGTGTAAAAGTATGTGTTAGCTATATTTTTGTATTGAAAATTAAGATGAAAAATTAAAAGCATTCCTCAAACTCAATATTTAAGTGGAAGTTTAATAGATAACCCTTTCACTTAGAAATTTTGATCACATAAAGTTTACATATTTAACAGACTTCATTTTTCAAATGCAGTGTTTCAAGAAATTCAGTGCCCTCTATCAGTTGATTTTATTTAATGAAATAAGAGTGGGTCATGCCATGAAGAATGAAAAGTTGTGAAACTCTGAATTCTGAACTTCTTTTTTCCTCTTACTGTTTGCTGTCTTTTCTAGGCCACACCACTTCCAGTAAACATTATATCCTTCCACTTTCCTGGTTTGATATCCAAAAATATGCGATATTTTTAAAATAGATGTTTTCAAGTCAGCATAAACTTTTTATCAATTATAAAAAATTAAGTCCCGAAAAATATTCAGAAAAAATCAGACTTTGGGAAACACATTTTAGAATTACAAATGACCCTGTAATTTTGATTTTGACATAATGTATATATGTTTAGAATATTATGAAATAACACACGTCACTCCATGTTTTGACATGCACCAGAAACTGGAGTTGTAATACAATACAAGACTTGTACCTAGATTTTGACATTTTTTTGTAAGATATAGCATGTAAAGGGCAAATGCTTTTCCAGTACTATCACACTTTAACTTTTATTTCCCTTTGGGAAACACATTTTAAAATTACAAATGACACTGCAATTTTAATTTTGACATAATGTTTGTATGCACTCCATGTTTTATTGCTTTGTTTGCAAAGTGATGCAGATTGTCATAACAAACATCATAGTACAGGTGCAGCAAAGTCTTCATATGGGGGAGTGTTTAGTACAGTGATTTTGTCATAGTTTGGTTAAGTTGGTCATGGATAAGTTTAGTTATTTTCCAAAACTATTGCCTCATTTCTTTTCAAATGAACAAATAAAAAGCAAATTACATGTTTGAATTTATATTGTAAGTCAAACAATCTAAATTGGAATTGTTGTTTTTAAGAAATCAACCCAGGATAACCAAAATATTGAAATTAGTTTGGATTGGTTAAGCGATTGACATGATTCAGTTAGTATTATTGAAATTCGTCATGTTTTGATTACATTGGTCATGTGTTAGATCCAAACAAATACATATTTGTGGCACCTTATTATTGATAGTTTGTTTGAAGTCAATTGCGAAAAATTAAAGTAACCAGTTATCTAATTCTAATCCAATATGGCTTTTAAGATAGGACATAGGGGGAAAAAAATCAATTTTTATACGACCCCAAAAAATTTTAATATCTTATATTGGTATCAAGCTGTCTTCAGCATCGTCCAAGGACGGATGGTTTCTGGATAAAAACTTAAGTATAAGTTACTGTGCTTATCCAGTGACCTTTGGGGTATCACATTAGCAAAGACCAAAACAGTTTACCAAATTGCAGTTATGTATTTACTCCAACTAACTAATCAACTGGTAAAATATTTTAGCAGATTGCTCAAGTGAAATGTTGTTAGAAAGAAGTGAGTGCTGTAAAATAAAAAGTAGATACTTAGTGTTACCATCCAAAATCAGTTAGTTGATACCTTTGTCAATCATTTCTAACAAAAATAATAGTTTACTATAGTATGAGTCACTGAATAAAAAGGTCTAGTTTTGACATGGAAACTTCTATCATAAATAAATATTATAAATGATTAGTTCAAAACATTGTTTTGTAGGTGTATATTTTATAGCTTTGTCTTCTAAGACAAAGTTATTGTGCAATTGTGATTCCAATAATATTTTCTATACAAATTACTGATCTGTAGGCAATAAAGGGAAATAATTTACATGACCGATAATCAGCAAAATTTTGTTCTGTCTGACAAATATCAAATTTCCCCATTTAATTTGTTTGTACCATTATTTCTATGATTTCAACTTCATACTAATTTGGCATTTCATTTTTTTTTTATTCTAGTCGTATTGATGAATCTTTTGTAGACAAAATCATAAGCCTGGTATGTATCATTGATTAAATTTTTAGTGTACATTTGAACTCAATATAAATTATTTCCCTTTAATGCCAGCAGATCAGTAATTTGTATACAAAATGTTATACGAATCACAATTGCACAATAACTTCATCTTAGAAGACAAAGCTATAAAATATACACCTACAAAACAATGTTTTGAACTATTCATTTATAATATTTATTTATGATAGAAGTTTCCATGTCAAAATTAGACCTTTTTATTCAGTGACTCATACTATAGTAAGTTATTATTCTTGTTAGAAATGATTGACAAAGGTATCAACTAACTGGTTCTGGATGGTAAGTATTTACTTTTTATTTTACAGCACTCACTTCTTACTAACAACATTTCGCTTCAGCAATCTGCTAAAATATTTTACCAGTTGATCAGTTAGTTGGAGTAGAAATCTAACTGCAATTTGGTAAACTGTTTTGGTCTTTGCTAATGTGACACCCCAAAGGTCACTGGATAAGCACTGTAATAGAAATCAATAAAATTTTACACAATGTTTATAACGCCCAAAGGAAGGTTGGTAGTGATTTTGGGGGTTATGGTCCCATCGGTTTAGGAATTAGGGACCCAAAACATACATTTATCTACTTTCAGAACAAAAAATTGTGTATAAGTTTTTCAATTACTCTAAAATTGTACCACAATGTTCATATCAGTAGAAGGTTGGGATTTATTTTGAGGGTTATGGAGCAAACAGTCTAGGAATAAAGGGCCAAAAACAAGCATTTTTTAAGCTTCTGGACAACTACTTAATTATGTTTAACTGTATGGATCTCTCTGACATTGTACCACAATGTTCCATATAATGAAAGGAAGGCTTGGTGTCAGTTTGAGGTTAATATTCATGAACATTTTGGAATAAGGGGAGAAAAAAATGGCCAAAAAGAAGCCTTTTTCTTGTTTACAGACAATAACTTGTGTTTAAGTGTATGGATCTCTCTGAAATTATACTGTAAGGTTTCTTACTACAAAGAAAAGGCTTGAATTGAGTTGCGAGGTTCTCGTTTAAAGAGGGGTTTCAATAAGCATGATAAGTGAGTGTCCAAAAAGGGGCCCAAATAAGCATTTTTGTAGTTTTCAGTCAATAACTTGTGTTTAAGTATATAAATCTCTCTGAAATTATACCATACATTTCCATACTACAAAGGAATGGTAAAAGGTATAATGGATCAAATCATTAAGCAATTAGGGGAAAAAAATTGTAAACCAGGGTTTTTTCTGGTTATAAGACAATTTAGACAATTTAAAAGCAGTGTAAGCGCCATGTGAGCTTATGCCATCACTTGGCATCAGTCGTCCTTCGTCTGTCATCGTCTGTCGTCGTAAACTATTTCAGGAATCCTCTCTGAAACTACTGGGCCAAATACTGCCAAATTTAAATAAATGTTCCATAGGGTATCTAGTTTATAAATTGTATCCGAAGTTTTGATCTATCAACAAACATGGTTGCCATTGCTAAAAATAGAACAAAGGGGTCAAATGCAGTTTTTGGCTTATATCTCAAAAACGAAAGCATTTAGAGCAAATCTGACATGGGGGGTAAAAATGTTCATTAGGTCAAGATCTATCAGCCCTGAAATTTTCAGATAAATCAAACAACCCATTGTTGGGTTGCTGCCACTTAATTGGTAATTTTAAGGAAATTTTGTAGTTTTTGGTCATTATCTTGAATATTATTATAGATAAAGATAAACTGTTAACAGCAAAAATGATCAGCAAAGTAAGATCTACAAATAAGTTAATATGACCAAAATTGTCAATTGACCCTTAAGGGGTTATTGTCCTTTGATGACAATTTTTCACAATTTGTTCATCATATTTGCTAACTTAAAAAAATATTCTCCTCTAAAACTACTCAACCAAATTCAACCAAACTTCAACTGAATGATCAGTAGAGTGTATAAAATAAGGTTTGTGTTTTATTTTCTATTTCGTCAAAATACATGGCCATCATGGCTAAAATTAAAACACAGGGTAAAATGCAGTTTTTGGCTTATATCTCAAAAACTCCAGCATTAAGAGCAAATAAGAAGTTAAAGTATTTATTAGGTCAAGGTCTACCTGTCCTGAAATTTTCAGCCAAATTGGGTAACTGGTTTTTCAGGTATAATGCCCCTGAATTGATGATTTTAAAGCAATTTTGCAGTTTTTGGTTATTATCTTGAATATTATTATAGATGAAGATAAACTGTTAATAGCAAAAATGTTAAGCAAAGTAAGATCTACAAATGAGTCAATTTGACCAAAATTGTCAATTGAGCCCTTAAGGAGTTATTGTCCTTTAATGACATTTTTCACAATTTGTTCATCATGTTGACTTACTTTAAATAATCTTCTCCTTTGAAACTGCTGTATCAGTTTCAGTCAAACTTAGGCTAAATGAGTTTTAGAGTATCTAGTATAATTTTTATATTTTATTTCCTTGTATGTCAAGCTCCTATGACTAAAATAGAACATTTTTTTTTTGCTTTTGAAGAAAATAAGACTATTCAAAGAACATTTGAATATATTGAAAAGCCAAAATAATCATTGATGAGAGATTTAACCAAAAAAATTAAGGTAAGCGATTCAAGCTCTTGAGAGCCTCTTGTTTAATTTATCTATATTTCATTTCATTATATATATATATTATGTTTTATTAAATGGCTTCATTTCTGATGTCAAAACCACTTAGTGTATTTGCAAGTGAATAGGAAGACATTCCCTCTTCCATCAACACATCTTATGATTGAGCAATACCTGCCACATCAGATCCTGCCGAAACAAAATGTTTTCGGACCAGAGAGATGCAGACTAAATGACAGAACTTTAAAAAATACTAAATTAATGATGATCAAATGCAATGCTAAAACTATGTTGTAAGCTTTGATGAATATTTTGCACATGCTTTATATACATGATAAATATTGTTTTAAAAAGTTGTGAAGAAATGTAATGTGTAATTTAATTAATTACTTTAGTAAAGTAATTGTAATTTGATTAATTACATTTCAAAAGCTGTGTAATGTGTAATTAGTGTAATTGACCAGTTTTGCAGTGTAATGTGTAATTTAATTAATTACATTCCAATGTAATGACCCCAAGTCAGTTTGAGCAACACACAAGGAGCCTCTAGTTCAACATGTTCAAGCTGAGAATACATTTACAATTTTTTTTTTTTTTGTACACATGGAAATATCCTAAAAAATACTTAAATGATTGAGGAAATGATGGGAAAACAAGGTAATTTTCCTAATCTTTTCTTTGTGCAACATTTGTATTCTTTAAAAACAAAACTTGTCCTATGTCTATACAAATGAGATTAATATCAAGAGTTGCTTCCCAAATTTACACCATGGATTTTTATACGACCGCAAATTTTGAAAAAAATTTCGTCGTATATTGCTATCAAGTTTCGTGTTGTAGTCGTCGTCGTCCGAATACTTTTAGTTTTCGCACTCTAACTTTAATAAAAGTGTTTAGAAATCTATGGAATTTTAACACAAGGTTTATGACCATAAAAGGAAGGTTGGTATTGATTTTGGGAGTTTTGGCCCTAACATTTTAGGAATTAGGGGCCAAAAAGGGCCCAAATAAGCATTTTCTTGGTTTTCGCACTATAACTTTAGTTTAAGTTTATAGAAATCTATGAAATTTTGACACAAGGTTCATGACCACAAAAGAAAGGTTGGGATTGATTTTGGGAGTTTAGGTCCCAACAGTTTAGGGAAAAGGGGCCCAAAGGGTCCAAAATTAAACTTTGTTTGATTTCATCAAAATTGAATAATTAGGGTTCTTTGATATGCCGAATCTAACTGTGTATGTAGATTCTTAACTTTTGGTCCCATTTTCAAATTGGTCTACATTAAGGTCCAAAGGGTCCAAAATTAAACTTTGTTTGATTTTGACAAAAAATGAATCGGTTGGGTTCTTTGATATGTTGAATCTAAAAATGTACTTAGATTCTTGATTATTGGCCCAGTTTTCAAGTTGGACCAAATCAGGATCTAAAATTATTATATTAAGTATTGTGCAATAGCAAGTCTTTTCAATTGCACAGTATTGTGCAATGGCAAGAAATATCTAATTGCACAATATTGTGAAATAGCAATTTTTTTTTTAATTAGAGTTATCTTTCTTTGTCCAGAATAGTCAGCAAGAAATATCTTATTGCAAGAATTTTTTTTAACTGGAGTTATCTTTCTTTGTCCAGAATCAACTTAAATCTTTGTTATATACAATATACAATGTATATTCACTTTTTACTACCAACTGATAAATTTAAATAATCTTTACCATTCAGTGATAACAAGCAGTTTTTTTACATCTTAATATTTTATGATGTATTTAAATGAGTAGTTATTGTTGCAAACTCCATTAGAATATTTTAATTGAGATTCGTTTTGGAATAAGGGAAAGGGGGATGTGATTAAAAAATTGGGTTCAATTTTTATACGACCGCAAATTTTGAAAAAAATTTCGTCGTATATTGCTATCACGTTGGCGTCGTCGTCGTCGTCGTCGTCGTCGTCGTCGTCCGAATACTTTTAGTTTTCGCACTCTAACTTTAGTAAAAGTGAATATAAATCTATGAAATTTTAACACAAGGTTTATGACCATAAAAGGAAGGCTGGTATTGATTTGGGGAGTTTTGGTCCCAACATTTTAGGAATTAGGGGCCAAAAAGGGCCCAAATAAGCATTTTCTTGGTTTTCGCACTATAACTTTAGTTTAAGTTAATAGAAATCTATGAAATTTTGACACAAGGTTTATGACCACAAAAGAAAGGTTGGGATTGATTTTGGGAGTTTTGGTTTCAACAGTTTAGGAATTAGGGGCCAAAAAAGGGCCCAAATAAGCATTATTCTTGGTTTTCGCACAATAACTTTAGTTAAAGTAAATAGAAATCAATGAAATTTAAACACAATGTTTATGACCACAAAAGGAAGGTTGGTATTGATTTTGGGAGTTTTGGTCCCAACAGTTAAGGAAAAAGGGGCCCAAAGGGTCCAAAATTAAACTTTGTTTGATTTCATCAAAATTGAATAATTGGGGTTCTTTAATATGCCGAATCTAACTGTGTATGTAGGTTCTTAATTTTTGGTCCCGTTTTCAAATTGGTCTACATTAAGGTCCAAAGGGTCCAAAATTAAACTTAGTTTGATTTTAACAAAAATTGAAACCTTGGGGTTCTTTGATATGCTGAATCTAAAAATGTACTTAGATTTTTGATTATTGGCCCAGTTTTCAAGTTGGCCCAAATCGAGGTCCAAAATTAAGCATTGTTTGATTTCATCAAAAATTGAATAATGGGGGTTCTTTGATATGCCAAATCTAACTGTGTATGTAGATTCTTAATTTTTGGTCCAGTTTTAAAATTGGTCTAAATTAAAGTGCAAAGGGTCCAAAATTAAACTAAGTTTGATTTTAACAAAAATTAAATTCTTGGGCCTCTTTGATATGCTGAATCTAAACATGTACTTAGATTTTTGATTATGGGCCCAGTTTACAAGTTGGTCCAAATCAGGATCTAAAATTATTATATTAAGTATTGTGCAATAGCAAGTCTTTTCAATTGCACAGTATTGTGCAATGGCAAGAAATATCTAATTTCACAATATTGTGAAATTGCAAATTTTTTTTTTAATTAAGAGTTATCTTTCTTTGTCCAGTATAGTAAGCAAGAAATATCTGCAAGAATTTTTTTTAATTGGAGTTATCTTTCTTTGTCCAGAATCAACTTAAATCTTTGTTATATACAATATACAATGTATATTCACTTTTTACTACCAACTGATAAATTTAAATAATCTTTACCATTCAGTGATAACAAGCAGTTTTTTTACATCTTAATATTTTATGATGTATTTAAATGAGTAGTAATTGTTGCAAACTCCATTAGAATATTTTAATTGAAATTAGTTTTGGAATAAGGGAAAGGGGGATGTGATTAACAAATTGGGTTCAATTTTTCTCATTTGAAATTTCATAAATAAAAAGACAATTTCTTGAAACATTTTTTTGAGAGGATTAATATTCAACAGCATAGTGAATTGCTCTAAGAGAAAACAAAAATTTTAAGTTCATTTGAATACATTCATTCTGTGTCAGAAACCTATGCTGTGTCAACTATATAATCACAATCCAAATTTAGAGCGGAATCCAGCTTGAATGTTGTGTCCATACTTGCCCCAACCGTTCAGGGTTCAACCTCTGCGGTCGTATAAAGCTACGCCCTGCGGAGCATCTGGTTCTCATTTGAAATTTCATAAATAAAAAGAAAATTTCTTCAAAGATTTTTTTTGAGAGGAATAATATTGAACAGCATAGTGAATTGCTCTAAGACAAAACAAAAGTTTTAAGTTAATTAGAACACATTCATTCTGTGTCAGAAACCTATGCTGTGTCAACTATTTAATCACAATCCAAATTTAGAGCTGAATCCAGCTTGAATGTTGTGTCCATACTTGCCCCAACCGTTCAGGGTTCAACCTATGCGGTCGTATAAAGCTACGCCCTGCGGAGCATCTGGTTCATTATATTTTGAGGACTGAAAACTAGTTGGTAAAAAACTCAGTCGTTTCATATCAAGATCAGTTAGCATGGTAGTCAGTAAGCTATATCATTTCATTAGAGAACAGCAAAAAATTAAAAATCAAATAATTTCCTTCCAATTATGAATTAGGTAAGAAAAATATGATAAGGCTTACACATCTGGGCATTATTATACCCCCGCTTTCAATTATACCCCCCACTTTCAAAAAAGGGGGGTATACTGTTTTACCTCAGTCCCTCCATCCGTCAGTGAGTCCCTCCCATGAATATTTCTTGTGGCATTTTTCCAAGGAACTACAATACAAGGATTTCTGAAATTTGGTTTCAGGGTTTATCTAAGTCAGCTATATCGTGTGATCCGTTTTCAGATTGATCACTTGACAACTTCCTGTTAACCGAACACTTGTATGATTTTACACATGATAGCCAAGTTGAAAATTTTCGTCAAATTTTTCTCAGGAACTACAATACAAGGATTTTGAAATTTGGTTTCAGGATTTATCTAAGTCATTTATACCGTGTGATGCGTTTTCAGATTCATCACTCGACAACTTCCTGTTTACAGAACACTTGCATATTTTTACACTATTTATATTATCCACTTGCGACGGGGGTATCATCAGTGAGCAGTAGCTCACAGTTTCACTTGTTTAATAATGTTGAAATCACCCATCCTGACCATCAACTTGATAAAACAGAGTACTTGAAAAGTGGTTTTGACAACCAAAATTTGCAAAGGACTGGCACAATTTCAGAATTTTCAATAAAAATTATAGGGAATACCAGCATAAATTCCTTCAAGGACCACAAGGGGAAAAAGGTTTCAAAAACTCTGTAAAAATCAATAAGTATTTTTCTTACAGGAGAGTTTCAAACTACTGAAGTCAATAATCCAACTATGGATAACAAAAATCAATCTATGGATCACAAAAGTAGGTGAATAAGTCCAATCAATCGCTTGTCTTATCAGGAAATGTAAGGCTTTGTTAATATAATCAAACTTTACTTGCATGCAATATTTGAGGGGAATAAGAATTTTAAGGATTTCCCTTAAATGCATTATTTTATTCTATTTAATCTTAAAACCATGTACCGACCTTTTCCTGAGGAGGATGGTATTCTTCTTGACCAATTCATTCCTTCAGTCCTTCTGTTGCACATTTCTCAGAAACTACAATACAGAGCTTAATGAAATATTTAATGATTTCAATTATCAGCATGCTAAACCGTAAGATTTATTCCTCATGAACTTCCGGTTTATAAATGCTAATATATTCTAAACATAGTGGCCATGTATTAAATTTTCTTTACATTTTTCGAGGGAACTACAAATGAGAGCTTTCAGAAATTTGTTTTAGAATATGAAGTGATAAAATAAGTTGTAAAGACAATGCTGGCCTGTAATTTTTTTTAAATTTTTATAACACACATGCAAACAAAGTACAACTCAGAGACTTTTTATATTTAACAAAACAACCATTTTTTTTCTTTTCCAATAAATGGTTTGAACCATCATTGATGTGTAAACTAAAAACAGCAGTCATCGCCTATTCCTCCATTCTTGTGATATTGGACTAGGTCAAGTGCATTTTTATGTTAGAAACTGTAACTACATTTTTATCACTCAAAGAGTTCCAATATGTCTGAAATATACACATTATAAAATGTGTTTTGCTATCTAAATGAGCACTGCAGTTTGTTTGGTCTTCCTTTGTCTGCATGATTTTTGAAAGGCATATGCTTTTATTGGCATTATGTAAATACCTTTTTGTTTGAGTGCTATAGAGTACATAAATATTTCATTTTACAGTTCTTCCAAGATCGTGTAAAAGTATGTGTTAGCTTTATTTTTGTATAGAAAATTAAGATAACAAATTAAAAGTATTCCTCAAACTCAATATTTAAGTGGAAGTTTGATAGATAACCCTTTCTATTAGAAATTTTGATCCAATAAAGGTTACATATTAACAGACTTTATTTCTCAAATGCAGTGTTTCAAGAAATTCAGTGCCTGTATCAGCTTATCTTGAGCCAATACAGTTGATTTTATTTAAAGAAATAAGAGTGGGTCATGCCATGAAGAATGAAAAGTTATGAAACTGAATTCTGAACTACTTTTTTCCTTTTTCTGTCTGCTGTTTTTATTAGGCCACACCATTCCAGTAAACATTATATCCTTCTACTTTCCTGGTTTGATATTAAAAAAAAATGCGATATTTTCTAAATAGATGTTTCAAGTCAGCATAAACTTTTTATCAAATATGAAAAATTAAGTCAATTGTAAAATTACTAATGAACCTTCATTTTTGATTTTGACATAATGTGTACAAGATAAGAATATTATGAAATAATACATGTCACTCCATGTTTTGACATGCACCAGAAACTGGAATTGTAATACAAAATTGGTACCTAGATTTTGACATTTTATACGACCGCAAAATTTGAAAAAATTTCGTCGTATATTGCTATCATGTTGGCGTCGTCGTCTGCGTCGTCGTCGTCCGAATACTTTTAGTTTTTGCACTCTTACTTTAGTAAAAGTGAATAGAAATCAATGAAATTTTAACACAAGGTTTATGACCACAAAAGGAAGGTTGGGATTGATTTTGGGAGTTTTGGTTCCATCATTTTAGGAATTAGGGGCCAAAAAGGGCCCAAATAAGCATTTTCGTGTTTTCGCACAGTAACTTTAGTTTAAGTAGATAGAAATCTATGAAATTTTGACACAAGGTTTATGACCACGAACAGAAGGTTGGAATTGATTTTGGGAGTTTTGGTTCCAACAGTTTAGGAATTAGGGGCCCAAAAATGGCACAAGTAAGCATTATTCTTGGTTTTTGCACAATAACTTTAGTTTAAGTAAATAGAAATAAATGAAATTTATACACAAGGTTAATGAACACAAAAGGAAGGTTGGGATTGATTTTGGGAGTTGAGATCCCAATAGTTAAGGAATTAGGGGCCAAAAAGGGGCTCAAATAAGCATTTTTCTTGGTTTTTGCACCATAACTTTAGTATAAGTAAAAAGAAATCTATGAAATTTACACACAAGGTTTATGACCATAAAAGGAAGGTTGGGATTGATTTTGGGTGTTTTGGTCCCAACAGTTTGGGGATAAGGGGCCCAAAGGGTTCAAAACCACACTTTGTTTGATTTCATCAAAAATTGAATAATTGGGGTTCTTTGATATGCTGAATCTAACTGTGTATGTAGATTCTTAATTTTTGGTACGTTTTCAAATTGGTCTACATTAAGGTCCAAAGGGTCCAAAATTAAACTTAGTTTGATTTTAACAAAAATTGAATCCTTGGGGTTCTTTGATATGCTGAATCTAAAAATTTACTTAGATTTTTTTATTATGGACCAAGTTTTCAAGTTGGTCTAAATCGGGGTCCAAAATTAAACTTTGTTTGATTTCATCAAAAATTGAATAATTAGGGTTCTTTGGTCTAATGCTCTTCAACTTCGTACTTTTTTTGGCCTTTTTAACTTTTTTGGATTCGAGCGTCACTGATGAGTCTTTTGTAGACGAAACGCGTCTGGCGTATATACTAAATTTAGTCCTGGTATCTATGATGAGTTTATTGATATGCCAAATCTAACTGTGTATGTAGATTCTTTTTTTTTGGGTCCCGTTTTCAAATTGGTTTACATTAAGGTCCATTGGGTCCAAAATTAAACTTAGTTTGATTTTAACAAAAATTAAATTATTGGGCTTCTTTGATATGCTGAATCTAAACATGTACTAGATTTTTTATTACGGGCCCAGTTTTCAAGTTGGTTCAAATCAGGATTCAAAATTATTATATTAAGTATTGTGCAATAGCAAGAAATTTTCAATTGCACAGTATTCAGCAATAGCAAGAAATTTTCACTTGTACAGTATTGTGCAATAGCAAGAAATTTTCAATTGCACAGTATTGTTCAATAGCAAGAAATCTTCAATTGCACAGTATTGTGCAATAGCAAGTATTTTCAATTGCACAGTATTGCGCAATAGCGAGAAATATCTAATTGCACAATATTGTGCAATAGCAAGAAACTTTCATTCAATTGGAGTTATCTTTCTTTGTCCAGAATAATAGTTGAATCAACTTAAATCATTGTTTTATACAATATACAATGTACATGATGTATTTTCACTTTTGCTACCAACTGATAAATTAAAACAATCTTTACCATTCAGTGATAACAAGCACTTTATATTTTATGATATATTTAAATGAGCAGCTATTGTTGCAAACTCCATTAGAAAGTTTTGAAATAAGGGAAAGGGGGATGTGAAAAAAAAATTAGGGGGGGGGGGGTCAATTTTTCTCATTTCAGATTTCATAAATAAAAAGAAAATTTCTTCAAACATTTTTTTGAGAGGATTAATATTCAACAGCATAGTGAATTGCTCAAAGGCAAAAAAAAATTTTAAGTTCATTAGACCACATTCATTCTGTGTCAGAAACCTATGCTGTGTCAACTATTTAATCACAATCCAAATTTAGAGCTGAATCCAGCTTGAATGTTGTGTCCATACTTGCCCCAATCGTTCAGGGTTCAACCTCTGCGGTCGTATAAAGCTGCGCCCTGCGGAGCATCTGGTTGTAAGATATAGCATGTAAAGGGCAAAAGCTTTTCCTGCACTATCACGCTTTTATTTTGATTTTCCTTTGGAAAACACATTTAAGAATTGCAAATGACCCTGCAATTTTAATTTGAACATAATGTATATATATATGATTAGAATATTATGAATAACACAATAAAAAATAAGCGGTAAAGGGGGCAGAACAGCATTTTATATGACCACAAATTTTTTTTTGTGGTTGTATAAAATGCTGTTCTCCCCCCCCCTCCCTTTACCTGCCTATTTTTTATTGTATTATTTCATAATATTCTAATCATACATTGGTATCACATGCCGTTGTCATTGTCATCGTCATCCGAAGACACTTGGTTTCCGGAGAATAACTTTAGTTTAAGAGGATCAAGAAAAAGCTTGTGAAATTATACCTTAAGGTTCCATATCACAAAGGCAAGGCTGGGATTGAGTTTGGGGGTAATTGCCTCAAAGGTTCAGGAATAAGGGCTTAAAAAGGGGCCAAGGGTAAGTAATTGCCTCAAACATTCTTGAAAAACAAGCAAAATATACTGATATGGCAGGAGATCCGCACCTTATATGATGTGTAAATTATTAAATAAAGTATTGTGCAATAACAGGAAATCTTCAGTTATACAGTATTGCACAATAGCAAGAAATCTTCAATTTCACACTATCGGCAAAAGCACAATACTGTACCAAAGCAAGAAATCTTCCATTGCACAGTATTGCCCAATACTAGTATCGAGAAATCTTCAATAATAAATAAATACAAATATTTCAACTCATTTCAAATTTTAAAGATATTTCACCACATTTAGATTGTGTCAGAAACCTATATTATGCTAAAAGTTTGATCACCCTCTTAATTCAGACAGTATCAAGCTCGAATGTTGTGTCCAACATTGCACCAACTGTTTGACCACTGCAGTCGTATCTGGCTGTGCTTAGTGAAGCATTTTTATTGTAGTTGCAAAACCATATTTAGATATATTGAATCATTAAAATTATATAACAAATGGAAGTTTTTAACAACCTTGATTGGCTTTACAGCCCTTGCATGGTCGGTAAATAAAATTATATGCAATTACTTCTATTTAATGGTAGTGTACAAGCATTAATCTATTTTTTTGGGGAAAGAGTCTCAATCGAAATAGTGACCATCTCTAACCTTTTCAGGTAGCAGACTCTTTGATTGACATCGCTACTGGACTTCATGTCTTATTCTTATTTCAGCATGAAAACCTTGGTTTATTTTTATTTTCAGCTAAAGCTAAAGACAATGGTGAGAATGATGGAGGTCTATCTACTGGAGCTATTATTGGAATTGTAATTGGTATTCTTGGTGTTATTGGGATAATAATAGCAGTTATCTACATAAGGACAAGAAATGGTAAATTTTATAGTTTTGTTATGTTCATAAAATGAATTATACATGTATTGCAAAGACTTGTGTGCACACACTTAAAATTTCACTAACAATGATGAGAGACAAATGACTGTTCAACATGGTGATTGCTGGGCATGTAAGGTGATATTTGTAGCAAAATCAAAATGATATATATGTTGTACTGCTAAAATGAAAATAAAGCATAGTTTTTGTCGAGCCTGAAACTTTTGTTGCAGAAAGCTCGACATAGGGATAGTGATCTGGCAGCGGTGGGGGCTACAGCGGCTACGGCGGTGTTAGCTAACTTCTTAAAAGCTTTATATATTAGAAGGTAGAAGTCACCTGGATGCTTCATACTTTGCATATAGATGCCTTATGTTATGAACTTTCCGTCAGTCATATGTCCAATGTCCTTGACCTCATTTTCATGGTTCAGTGACTCTTTGAAAAAAAAGTTCAGATTTTTAGTAATGTTAAATTCTCTCTTATTATAAGTTATTTGATAATTATATTTGGTATGTGCGTACCTTGCAAGGTCCTCATGCCCGTCAGACAGTTTTCACTTGACCTCGACCTCAATTCATGGATCAGTGAACAAGGTTAAGTTTTGGTGGTCAAGTCCATATCTCAGATACTATAAGCAATAGGTCTAGTATATTCGGTGTATGGAAGGACTGTAAGGTGTACATGTCCAACTGGCAGGTGACATCTGACCTTGACCTCATTTTCATGGATCAGTGGTTATAGTTGAGTTTTTGTGTTTTGGTCTGTTTTCTTATACTATATGCAATAGGTGTACTATATTTGGTGTATGGAATGATTGTAAGGTGAACATGTCTAGCTGACAGGTGTCATCTGACCTTGACCTCATTTTCATGGTTCAGTGGTTATAGGTCAGTTTTTATACGACCGCAAATTTTGAACAAATTTTCGTCGTATATTGCTATCACGTTGGCGTCGTCGTCTGCGTCGTTGTCGTCGTCGTCGTCGTCGTCCGAATACTTTTAGTTTTCGCACTCTAACTTTAGTAAAAGTGAATAGAAATCTATGAAATTTTAACACAAGGTTTATGACCATAAAAGGAAGGTTGGTATTGATTTTGGGAGTTTTGGTCCCAACATTTTAGGAATTAGGGGCCAAAAAGGGCCCAAATAAGCATTTTCTTGGTTTTCGCACTTTAACTTTAGTTTAAGTTAATAGAAATCTATGAAATTTTGACACAAGGTTGATGACCACAAAAGAAAGGTTGGGATTGATTTTGGGAGTTTTGGTTTCAACAGTTTAGGAATTAGGGGCCAAAAAAGGGCCCAAATAAGCATTATTCTGGGTTTTCGCACAATAACTTTAGTTTAGGTAAATAGAAATCAATGAAATTTAAACATAATGTTTATGACCACAAAAGGAAGATTGGTATTGATTTTGGGAGTTTAGGTCTCAACAGTTTAGGAATTAGGGTCCAAAAAAGGACCCAAATAAGCATTTTTTGGGGTTTTCGCACCACAACGTTAGTATAAGTAAATAGAAATCTATGAAATTTAAACACAAGGTTAATGACCATAAAAGAAAAGTTGGTATTGATTTTTGGAGTTTTGGTCCCAACGGTTTAGGAAAAAGGGGCCCAAAGGGTCCAAAATTAAACTTTGTTTGATTTCATCAAAATTGAATAAATGGGGTTCTTTGATATGCCGAATCTAACTGTGTATGTAGATTCTTAACTTTTGGTCCCGTTTTCAAATTGGTCTACATTAAGGTCCAAAGGGTCCAAAATTAAACTTAGTTTGATTTTAACAAAAATTGAATCCTTGGGGTTCTTTGATATGCTGAATCTAAAAATGAACTTAGATTTTTTATTATTGGCCCAGTTTTCAAGTTGGCCCAAATCGGGGTCCAAAATTAAACTTTTTTGATTTCATCAAAAATTGAATAAATGGGGTTCTTTGATATGCCAAATCTAACTGTGTATGTAGATTCTTCATTTTTGGTCCCGTTTTCAAATTGGCCTACATTTAGGTCCAAAGAGTCCAAAATTAAACTAAGTTTGATTTTAACAAAAATTAAATTCTTGGGCCTCTTTGATATGCTGAATCTAAACATGTACTTAGATTTTTGATTATGGGCCCAGTTTTCAAGTTGGTCCAAATCAGGATCTAAAATTATTATATTAAGTATTGTGGAATAGCAAGTCTTTTCAATTGCACAGTATTGTGCAATGGCAAGAAATATCCAATTTCACAATATTGTGAAATAGCAAATTTTTTTTTAATTAGAGTTATCTTTCTTTGTCCAAAATAGTAAGCAAGAAATATCTTATTGCAAGAATTTTTTTAATTGGAGTTATCTTTCTTTGTCCAGAATCAACTTAAATCTTTGTTATATACAATATACAATGTATATATTCACTTTTTACTACCAACTGATAAATTTAAATAATCTTTTACCATTCAGTGATAACGAGCAGTTTTTTACATCTTAATATTTTATGATGTATTTAAATGAGTAGTTATTGTTGCAAACTCCATTAGAATATTTTAATTGAGATTAGTTTTGGAATAAGGGAAAGGGGGATGTGATTAAAAAATTGGGTTCAATATTTCTCATTTGAAATTTCATAAATAAAAAGAAATTTTTTGAGAGGATTAATATTGAACAGCATAGTGAATTGCTCTAAGAGAAAACAAAAATTTTAAGTTCATTAGAACACATTCATTATGTGTCAGAAACCTATGCTGTGTCAACTATTTAATCACAATCCAAATTTAGAGCTGAATCCAGCTTGAATGTTGTGTCCATACTTGCCCCAACCGTTCAGGGTTCAACCTCTGCGGTCGTATAAAGCTACGCCCTGCGAAGCATCTGGTTGTGTTTTGGTCAGTTTTTTAGTTTTGGTCAGTTTTTTAGTTTTGGTCTATTTTTATACGACCGCAAAATTTTCGCACTCTAACTTTAGTAAAAGTGAATAGAAATCTATGAAATTTTAACACAAGGTTTATGACCACAAAAGGAAGGTTGGGATTAATTTTGGGAGTGTTGATCCCAACATTTTAGGAATAAGGGTCCAAAAAAGGGCTCAAATAAGCATTATTCTTGGTTTTTGCACAATAACTTTAGTTAATGTATAAAGAAATCAATGAAATTCAAACACAAGGTGTATTACCACAAAAGGAAGGTTTGTATTGATTTTGGGAGTTAAGGTCTCAACAGTTTAGGAATTAGGGGCCAAAAAGGGGCCCAAATAAGCATTTTTCTTGTTTTTTCGCACCATAACTTTAGTATAAGTAAATAGAAATCTATGAAATTTAAACACAAGTTTAATGACCATAACAGAAAGGTTGGTATTGATTTTGGGAGTTTAGGTCCCAACAGTTTAGGAATAAGGGGCCCAAAGGGTCCAAAATTAAACTTTGTTTGATTTCATCAAAAATTGAATAATTAGGGTTCTTTGATATGCCAAATCTAACTGTGTATGTAGATTCTTTTTTTTTGGTCCCGTTTTCAAATTGGTTTACATTAAGGTCCATTGGGTCCAAAATTAAACTTAGTTTGATTTTAACAAAAATTAAATTATTGGGCTTCTTTGATATGCTGAATCTAAACATGTACTAGATTTTTTATTATGGACCCAGTTTTCAAGTTGGTTCAAATCAGGATTCAAAATTATTATATTAAGTATTGTGCAATAGCAAGAAATTTTCAATTGCACAGTATTCAGCAATAGCAAGAAATTTTCACTTGTACAGTATTGTGCAATAGCAAGAAATTTTCAATTGCACAGTATTGTTCAATAGCAAGAAATCTTCAATTGCACAGTATTGTGCAATAGCAAGTATTTTCAATTGCACAGTATTGCGCAATAGCGAGAAATATCTAATTGCACAATATTGTGCAATAGCAAGAAATTTTCATTCAATTGGAGTTATCTTTCTTTGTCCAGAATAATAGTTGAATCAACTTAAATCATTGTTTTATACAATATACAATGTATTTTCACTTTTGCTACCAACTGATGAATTAAACAATCTTTACCATTCAGTGATAACAAGCACTTTATATTTTATGATATATTTAGAAAAAATATTTGGAAAACACATTTAAGAATTGCAAATGACCCTGCAATTTTAATTTGAACATAATGTATATATATATGATTAGAATATTATGAATAACACAATAAAAAATAAGCAGTAAAGGGGCAGAACAGCATTTTATATGACCACAAATTTTTTTTTGTGGTTGTATAAAATGCTGTTCTCCCCCCCCCCCCCTTTACCTGCCTATTTTTTATTGTATTATTTCATAATATTCTAATCATACATTGGTATCACATGCCGTTGTCATTGTCATCGTCATCCGAAGACACTTGGTTTCCGGAGAATAACTTTAGTTTAAGAGGATCAAGAAAAAGCTTGTGAAATTATACCTTAAGGTTCCATATCACAAAGGCAAGGCTGGGATTGAGTTTGGGGGTAATTGCCTCAAAGGTTCAGGAATAAGGGCTTAAAAAGGGGCCAAGGGTAAGTAATTGCCTCAAACATTCTTGAAAAACAAGCAAAATATACTGATATGGCAGGAGATCCGCACCTTATATGATGTGTAAATTATTAAATAAAGTATTGTGCAATAACAGGAAATCTTCAGTTATACAGTATTGCACAATAGCAAGAAATCTTCAATTTCACACTATCGGCAAAAGCACAATACTGTACCAAAGCAAGAAATCTTCCATTGCACAGTATTGCCCAATACTAGTATCGAGAAATCTTCAATAATAAATAAATACAAATATTTCAACTCATTTCAAATTTTAAAGATATTTCACCACATTTAGATTGTGTCAGAAACCTATATTATGCTAAAAGTTTGATCACGCTCTTAATTCAGACAGTATCAAGCTCGAATGTTGTGTCCAACATTGCACCAACTGTTTGACCTCTGCAGTCGTATCTGGCTGTGCTTAGTGAAGCATTTTTATTGTAGTTGCAAAACCATATTTAGATATATTGAATCATTAAAATTATATAACAAATGGAAGTTTTTAACAACCTTGATTGGCTTTACAGCCCTTGCATGATTAATTGGGGTTCTTTGATATGCTGAATCTAACTGTGTATGTAGATTCTTAATTTTTGGTCCCATTTCAAATTGGTCTACATTATAGTCCAAAGGGTCCAAAATTAAACTTTGTTTGATTTTAACAAAAATTGAAATCTTGAGGTTCTTTGATATGCTGAATCTAAACCTGTACTTAGATATTTGATTATTGGCCCAGTTTTCAAAATGGTCAAAATCAGGATCCAAAATTATTATATTAAGTATTGTGCAATAGCAAGAAATTTTCAATTTCACAGTACTCAGCAATAACACTAAATCTTCAATTGCACAGTATTGCGAAATAGCAAGAAATTTTCAATTGCACAGTATTGGGCAATAGCAAGAAATCTTCAATTGGACAGTATTGTGCAATAGCAAGTATTTTCAATTGCACAGTATTGAGCAATAGCAAGAAATATCTAATTGCACAATATTGTGCAATAGCAAGAAATTTCAATTTGAGTTATCTTTCTTTGTCTAGAATAGAAGTTGAATCAACTAAAAATCATTGTTTTATACAATAAACAATGTAAATTCACTTTTACTACCAAATGATAAATTAAAACAATCTTTACCATTCAGTGATAAGAAGCACTTTTTTTACATTTTAAATGAGTAATTATTGTTGCAAACTCCATTAGAAATTTGAATTGAGATCGGTTTTGGAATAAAGGGAAGGGGGATGTGAAATAAAATTGGTGGGGGGGAGGCGGGGAAGGGTTTAATTTTTCTTATTTGAAATTTCATAAATAAAAGGAAAATTTCTTCAAACATTTTTTTGAGAGGATTAGTATTCAACAGCATAGTGAATTGCTCAAAGGCAAAACAAAATTTTAAGTTCATTAGACCACATTCATTCTGTGTCAGAAATTTATGCTGTGTCAACTTTTTAATCACAATACAAATTTAGAGCTGAATCCAGCTTGAATGTTGTGTCCATACTTGCCCCAACCGTTCAGGGTTCAACCTCTGTGGTCGTATAAAGCTGCACCCTGCGGAGCATCTGGTTCTAATACTTTATGCATTAGGTCAACTATATTTGGTGTATGGAAATATTATATGATCTTTATATCTGTTACGCAGGTTTTATTTAACCTCATTTTCACGGCTTATTGCTCAGTGTTAAGTTTTTGTGTTTTGTCTGTTTTTCTGAATTTATAAGCAATAAGTCAACTATATTTGTTGTATTGAAGAATTGTTAGCTGTACATGTCAGCCTGGCATGGTTCATCTGACCTTGACCTCATTTTCATGGTTCATTGATCAAGGTTTCATTTTCTTGGTTAATGTTGAGTTTATGTGGCAGTTGTAATAAAGCTTTATATTTGGTCCATCAGCATAATATCTATGATTAGTAAAGAAGGCGAGACATTTCAGCCTGTGCACTCTTGTTAAAGTTATCTTTGAATTTACAATGCGTTATATGGGTATCTGGTCTCAAATGTACTGTGACTTTGTTTATAAATAAAAAGAGGTAACTGTAATTTGAATGTGTCTGTGCACATATTTCACTCCATTACTTCGCAAGCAAACTTCATTTCCATTAGAAAAATATATAGGTTGATTGATTAATTGTTCATTGTCACTGACGCATATTGCCTATATTGTTAAAATTATAAGATAACACATTATTTTAGCTTAAGCTTAAATTCTGATCAAAAGAACAGTTTGAGAAATGAAGTATATCATATCATGACTTATATTTATTGAAATAATAAAGAGAGAGAGACAGACAATTTAATTTTATGTCCACCTGCATTGTAAGTGCAGAAAATAAGTGAAGTTTGAAATTTGGTGATGTCACTTTTACAATTCTAGAGTTATGCCCCTTTAGAAATAGAAAAATTGCAGAATTTTTCTTTTCGTTCTCTTATTTATTTTGACTCGACCAAATGATATGAAACTTAAACATAATGCTCATTTATTACATGTACAACAAAACACAGATCAAGTTTGAATTTTGGTAAAGTCTCTTATACTGTTCTTGACTTGAGTTATGTCCCATTGTAACATTGTATGCAAGAGGGGGCATCATTTAATTTGTGTCCCATGGACACATTCCCCATTTATTTTATAAGGCTTAATATATCAGAAGTACCTATTAGTAAGCTATGTATTTTTATGATTAAGAAACTGCTTGCAATGTAAAATACTCGCTTGTTTTGAGCAATACAATTCCTATATTTTGTACATAGTATCCTTGTAAGGTCTACATGAGTGCCAGAAAGGGTTCCCTTTGTGGTCAGTACATTATCTTAAAAACTATAAACAAGAGGTCAACTATATTTGGTGTGTGGAATGGTTGCTAAGTCATGTAGGTACAAGTGAGTCTGTCGGGTTTCATCTTTCCCCCATTTTCATAGTTCATTGATCAGTGTAAAGCTTTGGTGATTTGGTCTGTTTCTAAGATACTGTATAAACAATATAACGACTGTATTTGATTTCAAAAATGATTATAAGGTGTAGGAATTTAATGCTGTTCATTACAACATAGTCTATTAGACATGTTAGATAAATAATTTCCGTTGATGATTGAGAGTCGAGAGAAAATAATATGTTGAGACAACTATCCACCAGTCAACAAGATAAAAAGTGAATGTAAACAATTATAGACAACCATGCAACCTTTATCAATGACAAAAATTCCATACTGTATTGTTGTCTATAAAGGGCCTAGATATGAAGAATATGAAGCAATTCAACTGCAAAAAACTAACGGCCTAATTTATAACAAAACAAAAAAAAACATAACAGACACGTTCCAATGTGTTGGTGGCATATGTGTTTGCTAGGGCAGTGGTTTAACAACACAATGTACGAGCACACTGTAAAAAAAAGAGTTGAAAATGGCTTAACTCATCAGATTGATACAAAACAGGCTTGGAATGACAACCAAAACCACATACAACTTGTACTAAGTGTTTTCCTGGATCATCAAAATGGGACACAACAATTCAACTCGATTCCAGTTAATGTTAAACATTATATTTGCAGACTTAATTGTTAAATAAATCAGATTGTTAAACTGTGCACTGGTTTGGTAGAAAGAGGATATAATTCAAAGATAGAAATTCAAAACGCCTTTTGAGACAACCCCTTTAAAATGATTAGCATTTCTCAATTCTCTTATGTTGTTTGTCAACAGTAACCATTTATCTAACATGTCTAATAAAGACAAAATGTGTTTTGCAGTAACAAATTATAAGTTGTGTTGGATAATATTTGAAATCACCTATCAGTTATCTAGTACAATCAGTTGACAGCAACCAACTAAATATCAGTTATAATTGCACCATTATACCTTGCCCTTTATTTTCAAATGAATTCATGCATTCAGCTACATTGAACATGTCTTATATTTCATACCATTGCAGAGTTTTCTGTTCATGTTTGATCTTTTGTTTCTTTTTCATATTTTATTAAGTAATTAAATAAAACAGTGAATCAATCAAAATCCAGATTCAAATTGAACATGCTTTGTCTTATAATTACAACATGTTTTACCAATATTGACACTAAAATTTCTACTTTCTACTTTATCACTCACATTATAATTTCATTGAAATATATACATTTAACTATAAGTGGATACAACCAATGTCTGTAAATTTGTGTGGAATTCAAATATTGCACTTTTGTGATCATCATTCTTCTGTCCCCATTTGTTCATATAATCATAAAAATACAGAATTCTTTTATCATGTTTATCCTTATTCTGTTTCAAATCTGTGATTTGTATATATTTCAATAGCTGACAAACCAGTCAAATTTACAAAAATAAACTACGTTTGACAAGCAATTTGGAAAAGATTATGATGTTTTTATTGCAAAAAATTTATGTAACATTGATAAAAATTGATGAAGAAACAATTTTCATTTTACAAAAATCATAATGATTTGATTTATATACGCTCTCAAGTACTATAAGTACCAGAATTGAAAGAAAGTATTTGACAAAAAGTTATTTATTTTGAGCATATCAACTTTAACTATAACAAAGGTAAACATCCCATAATCAAATACATCAGCAATTTCTTCCTTTATAAAGTGGTAAAGCATTGAACATTATTAACCTGTAAAGTCAATACACCTTATCGTTATTTGTCCGCCATTACTGGACATCACACAGGGTCCCGTAAAATTTTGACGTCATAATTCAAAATATCTGACGCCACAATGGAAAAGTGATTGTTGTATGACGCCAATAGTTCAAGCGGAACAGATTCTCGGGTCAAGCGGGAATAGCGATAAGGTGTATGCTTTACCACTTTATAAAGGAAGAAATTGCTTATGTATTTGATTATAGGATGTTTACCTTTGTTATATATAGTCATCAAATGATTTTTTTCCTTACCAATTTTTTGTCTACACATGTTGAGTGCAAACAGGAAACAGACTTAAAGTTGATATGCTCAAAGTCCAGGTCTATAGCGAAAATTTATTGTACACATTCCCAATTGATTATTGACAGTGCCATGCCCAACCAACTGATTTCTGTCTTATATAATCTTTCGATCAACACTGATTATAAGCCTGACATTCTATGAGCATGAAATATTTTTATTTTCAACACATGTGAATATATGTATGCTTAAATGAATAAAAAAATTGTATTTTACTTTTAGGTGATGGGTACTCTGCACCACGATCAATTTAAAAATGTAAAAAGAAGAGAACAAGTTTTTTGAAGATACCTTTACAAGAGGCAGTCATACTTCTAGTTCCATCTATGGTGTATTTAGAAATAAAAATGATATAAGTTCACAATGAAACAAAGAAGCTGAGATATAATGTAAAATCAAAATGACCTATGTGTTTAATACATGTATATGATAGATATATTGAAAGACACAATTTAAAAAAAATATCTGATCAGAAAAAATGAATGGACATTGACTGCACTCAAAACAAAGACAATTTTATATTTATTCATTGTTATTATAAGCAAGCTTTTTTAATATTACTATCAACATTTGAAAGAATTGAACAGATTGTTTAATTTGTTTCTAACACATTACAGGTGTAACAGCATATTTTGAATATTCTACATTCTCATCTGAACATTGATTTTTGTTTGTCTCAACTTTACAATAAATGCACATTTATAAATTGCATAAAATATCAGTTATATTATCTATATGAGCTATTGTTAGTCATTTGAACTAGATAATTGTTATCATTACAATGGTTGCAATGAAATACATTGATTTGCCAGTGAAATAAAAACTGATAATTTCACATGTGAAATAAACATGGTTATTTCACTCCTCTGATGTCATACAACAATAGACATTGTCAAGACATTGATGACATCCGATCAAAACAAATTGTGAATGCGTAGAAAATGATAAAATTCCTTACATTTTCTACATTTCTTTCACAAAAAAGACCATTTGCCAATGTAATAAAGATAATATTAAACTTGTGACTCAACATCACTGATAATTAACTCATGAATTAATGACGGTCACCCTTTAATTTTTTTCTCTATTTGAATTCTTTGATTAGTTATTCTATAAGGGATAATCAAGAAAAAATTTGGAATATGTTTCATATCAGTGTCCTCTTATGAGCATTTTTAAATCAATTTTTGGAAAAAAGGAGTAGGTCCATTAAGACCCCTTTTCAGCCCCAAAATAAAGCAGTTTTACAAAATTGTTTAAATGTAAACTGTGAGTTATTTATTGGAAAGCAGAATGCTTATGCTACACAAATATGGGCTATAAATACAATGCACATATATCGGGTACAAGCATCATAAAGTCATGCTAAAATTACTGAAATCTTCACACTTTTAGCATTTTAGTTAAATTTTAGACGGTTTCTGTCTTAAATGAAAGTGGCCCCATTTGTGTTCATTCCTAACATTGAAATGTAAGTTGTATTTGATGATAATACATAAAATATATAAAGGTTGAGAATGAACATGGATGTGGCCACTTTTTTGACAAAAACCATCTGAAAAGTGACATATTTTGACAAACTTCATAGTTTTTTCATGTTTAAACTTGAATCGGTGTGTTTTTGGTGACTAAATCAGTTAAAATCTTTTACAGAAACTAGTTGATTTAACTGAAATAGACACTTAAATGTTTAAAAAGTGTACAAAATCTTTCATCAGATGAACCTGAAATTTGAGGCCAAAATCATTCCTTACCGGACCTACTCCTTTATTATGTTATTTGGCACTATGTATATATTGTTTTATAATTAAGTGCAGCCTGATATAACACAATGATGCAAGTGACACAATAATACAAGTGAAACATATTTTATGTCAGCTAGCCTTCATAGGCTTATGATGCACTGTTCTTCTAAAATTCCAATAGTTATCTGTATGCCTGGATTCTATTTGCAATTTCTTTGGACACTGAGACTATTTACAATTATTTTTTTTGGTCAGACTATTATTATGTAAGGTAATTGTTCTTCAAAATCTATTTGGTTTTAAAAATGTAAATAGGGTATTATTTTTCCCTGGAAAGACTTCAAAGTTTGAAGTTGATTATACTTGCTTTAGTTTGTCTTGCATAGGGAGAGTTATTTTGTAAATTATTTTAACCAAGTTATCAATTTAATTAAACAGCAAATTTCTTTCTAAAACATAAAACTGTTTAAATTTCAAATGTTCATATTTTTTTATTTTTTTTTTATATAGAATAGTTATATAAATAATGTTTTTATAAATGTGTGTGTGTGTGTGTTTTTGTGTGGGATTTAAAGATTTCTGTTATTTATTTTTGAAAGAGCATAATATATTGTACAATGTTGTAAAATAAATTAGTGTAGATTGTGAAAAGTTAGTGTAGATTATGACTACCGACCGGGTAATGTGACTTTATACTTACTGACAGGGTTTTCTTTTTAACTGTGACACTATTATTTTGATATTCAAGAATACAATGTTTTAATGGGTAGATATTATTTATGTGCATCATGAACAAACATTGTTGATACTATATTACTAGCCACATGCACACAAATGCAACTGTTTAACAATACATTGGTGCTGCATTCACAGAAATAAGTTTGAAATGTCCCAAATAACATACACAAAATGTATTGGTCTTTATCTCAAAATCCATGTCTATTGGGTTTTTTTACAAGGGGCAAAAAATTGCATTTTTTCTCCCCTGTTAAAGAAGAAGACATATTGTATAAGTATGATTTTTCTTCCTCTTGTATCACAGCCAAATAGCCTTTCCTGTACTGATGTGCAATAAAGCAAACAATCAATTTATCTTCCTCTGGTTATTTTTGTTCACTTACAAAATTGTCTAGATCATAATTTATTTCATGTTTTGACCAACATTTGTACTTATAAGAAACTAAAACAATATTTATTCAAAAGAGGGATGAAATATACCAAAGGAACATTCAAACTCACATGTTGAAAATCAACAGACAACACCATGGCTAAAGATGAAAAAGACCAATAAACAAATATAGTACACAAAACACAACATGGAAACTAAAGACTGAGTTATACAATCCCCATCAAAAACTGGGGGTGATCTCAGGTGCTCTGGAAAGGTAAGCAACCCCTTTCCCCTGCAGCTCCTTAGTGACACCTGTTGTGTTGCTCATGTTCAACTTGTGCTTTACAGGTTTTATCAATATTTCGAAAAATTAGCAAAACAAAATGAAATTCTTTCTAATTTGTTTTTTTAGCTAGCTTGGCTTAAAGGGCCTTTTAAATCCAGGAAAATGCTTCTACCAAGATATTGTTATCAATATTTCAGGATAATGTATTTGTAATAGCAGGAATAAAAGATGAAATATTAATTTTTATATTTTTTTCTGAAAATCAGAAAAATAAGGTCAGTGGTTCTTAAAACCAACGAATTCAAAAACTAATATTCTATTGTGTTTATGAGTATAACCCTGTCAAGTGTGTAATAGTTTTTATACCAATGAAAGTAAAGAAAAAGAACTAAATAATATGTTTATGTTTAGTAGGTGTTTACTGTTTTATGAAAGTATTATTTTTGTAATGCTTTGACATGCTTGGTGTGCCAATTTACTTTTGTTTTCATATATAAACATTATGTTTGTAACTTCATTTGTTAGATATTTAAGGCTCAATAAAATTATATCACCAATTATACATGAATAATACATAAATTCATTAAGGACTGCTTCACAAGAAAGAATAATTTAGGATAGTGGTAACTTAAAATAAAAATCTTTCTAAAAGCTTTCTGAAAGAAAAGTATTTCGTGGAAAATAAATCTTTTTTGGAAACAAATTGCAATTTAACTTAGATTTTTCGAAATATGATAAAGAGGTGAACTTATGTTCATGTTTGTAAATATTTTTTTTAGTTTAAAGGATTTTGAATTGAAGGCAAATTTTCAGCAAGATTATTGATAAATTCTATAATGGTTGGAGAGTGTCCTTTATTGAATATGCACATATATCAAAGTGAGCAACACAGGTTCTGTAGAGTTTAGTTCCATACCAATAAAATTGGCAAATTCATTGTTTTTAAGTCACTGTTTTGATCACTCCTAGTCTTCACCTTATTTTTGTAAAGCAACCTTAAAAAATGTAAATACATTTTACCATTTATCATTCATTTTATTCATAAACAATGTATTTCATTTCATAGTTTTTTATTCATTAACAATGTATTTCATTTCATAGTTTTTAAGCGTTTAATATTTTATTGGATTGTATTTTTGAAGTTTTCTTTAAACTATTTTATGCTGCATACCCTGTGCAGTGGTGGATCCAGGGTGGGGGTACTTCCCTTTTTTTGGAAGATCAATGCATTGGAATGGGGACATATGGGCCCTTGTTATCATGGGTTTATCATGGGTTGGGGAAACACCCTTTGAAAATGACAGGATCCACCCCTGTTGTATGCAGATACCTTTTAGTATTGGCAAACATTGTGTATTTTGAATACTGTTGATACTGGACTGAAAATAACAAGATTAATTATCACAACACTGGGAAAGAGTTACAAGATATTTTCAAATTATGATCTCAAAATTCAAAAATTAGATTTTTTATTATCTCATCTACAAGTGTGGACACAGATGAGTGTGGATAGTATGTTTGGATGTTTGACAGTGTCTTATGACAATAAAGTTCTATGTTTTTCCTATATGGTGTTAATAACTGTGTTGCACGGTGACAACAGATCTGAGCATTAGGAGTGTTATTTATTTGATATTTTTTTATTTTCAATACAGACATCGGGAGACAGTAATTACATTAGTTACCAAATGATTATGATAGAACATGTTCTACATCTTTGGTTTTGGATACATTTTGTAGCTGGGAGAGCAATTGTTAATTTCTGTGTCGATTTGGTCTCTTGTGGAGAATTGTCTCATTGGCAATCATACCTCATCTTTTTTTATATGTATTTGCTTACTATTGGTATGGTTCTATTTACATTACTTTGTGGTGGATCGTCAGTATCATTAGTAATTTTTTTTGTTAAAATGTCGAATTTCTTCCTCAGATTAGAATACATTTATATGATTTATTGGTTTTAAGTAATGACAATGGCTTATGTCTGACATGATTATTGGGGCTAAATAAGATAGGAAGTAAACCTCTGTGCTGATTTATATCAATTCTTTATATCTCCTCCAAAGCTGGTCGAAGCAAAGACAAATTTTGACCAATATAAAAATGATTTCACCAAAAGAACCTTTGTGAGCATGCTTCAAAGACTCATAACTGCTCCAAAAGTAATCTGATCGAATTAGAAGCATGTCAAGCAGATATCATCAACATCTACTTAATAAGTCTTAATATGTCTAAATACCTAAAAAGCTATTTAGTACTCAAAAGGTATTGCAAAATTATTCCTTTTCATTTTTTGTTTTGTTATATGGATACAAATATGAGTGATACATGTACCAATACAGTATTTGTTGTGGTATGCAAGTGTAGTAATTAACATTTACTGTAACAATGTTAATTCACACAAATTAAGAAATAACAAATGAATGGGACAGATACTCCACAGCTTTATACGACTGCAGAAGTGGAAACCTGAATGATTGGGGCTAGTATGGACACAACATTCAAGCTGGATACAGCTCTGAATTTGGATTGTGGTTAAATAGTTGACACAACATAGGTTTCTGACACAGATTGAATGTGGTCTAAGAACTTCAACTTAAAAAATTTAAATTGGACATTTACCTATTTTGGTCCAATATCCAAAATCTAAATACATGGTTGAATTCAGAATATCATAGAACCCAAAGAATTCAATTTTTGATGAAATCAAATAATGTTTAATTTTAGACCCTTAAGACCTCCATGTGGACCAATTTGATAACTGGGCCCAAATATTAAAAATCTAAATACACGGTTAGATTTGGCATATTGAAGAACCCCATATATTCAATTTTTGTTGAAATGAAACAAAGTTCAATTTTTGTCCCTTTGGATCTTAATGTACATGTAGACCAATTTGAAAACGGGACAATACTGTGCAATTGAATATTCCTGGCTATTGGCAATACTGTGCAATTGAAAATTTCTTGCTATTGCGCAACATTTTGCAATTAGATATTTCTTGCTATTGTGCAATACAATGCAATTAAAAATTTCTTGCTATTGCACAATACTGTGCAATTGGAGATTTCATGCTATTGTGCAATACTGTGCAATTGAACATTTCTTGCTATTGAACAATACTGTGCAATTAAAGATTTCTTGCTATTGCAGAATACTGTGCAATTGAAAATTTCTTGCTATTGCACAATACTTGGTATAATAATTTTTGATCCCGATTGGGACCAACTTGAAAACTGGGCCCATAATCAAAAATCTAAGTACATGTTAAGACTCACCATATCAAAGAACCCCAAAAATTCAATTTTTGTTAAAATCAAACTAAGTTTTATTTTGGACCCTTTGGACCTTAATGTAGATCTATTTAAAAACAGGACCAAAAATTAAGAATCTTAACACGGTTAGATTTGGCATATCAAAGATGCACAATAATTCATTTTTTTGATGAAAGCAAACAAAGTTTAATTTTGGCCCCTTATTCCTTGGGACCAAAACTCCCAAAAATAATCCAAACCTTCCTTTTGTGGTCATAAACCTTTAAAGATTTCTATTAACTTATGCTAAAGGTATTGTTAAAAAACCCAAGAAAAATGCTTATTTGGGACCTGTTTTTGGTTCCTAAATCCTATACTGTTGAGACTAAAACTACCAAAATCTATTCCAACCCTCCTTGTGTGGCCATAGACCTTATGTTAAAATATCATAGATTTCTGTTTACTATTACTTGAGTTATAGAGCGAAAACCATGAACAATGCTAATTTGGGCCCTTATTCCTAAACTGTTGAGACCAAACTACCCAAAATCAATCCCAGCCTTCCTTTCATGGTCATAAACCTTGTGTCTAAATTTCATATATTTCTATTGACTTTTACTTAAATTAGAGTGCGAAAACCAAATGTCTTTGGATGAAGACGATGACGCCAACGTGATACCAATGTACAACCAAAAAGTTTTCAATTTTTGCGGTCGTATAACAATTATCTCAAATCAAATTTCTAATGGAGTTTGCAACAATAATTATTCAACTACTCATTTTAATAAAACATAAAGTATTAAAATATAAATGTCATGGTGACGATGCCCCCGCTAGCATATAACGTTAAAAGGGTACATAAAGTGAAGCTGCCAAAAATTGAACTTAAACTGAGTTTAGAGGTAATAAGCATTATATACATATTTCACTAAATTTAGTTGAGACAAACTTGAGAAATTTTTCCATTTGTGAAAGGGCATAACCCTAGAATGATAATCAAAGTGCTTGTAATCACTGAATGGCTATTAAAGACTGCTTAAATTTATCAGTTGGTAGTAAAGTGAATTTTGCATTGTATATTGTATATACATGTATAGCATTATTTTAAGTTGATTCAACTACTATTCTGGACAGAGAAATCTAAACTCCAATTTTTAAAGAAGATTTCATAAAGAATTGGTTTTAGGTAATTCAACAACCATTCTGGACAAAGAAATAACTCCAATTTATTGTCTGGAATTTACAAAAATGTTTGATTTTGGCCCTTAATTCCTAGACTGTTTGCCCCATAACCCACAAAATAGACCTCAACCTTCTACTTATGGTATTCAATATTATGGTACAATTTCAGAACAATTGAAATACTTATACACGACTTTTTGTACGGACACTAGATTAATGCTTGTTTTGGTCACCTTTGGAACCCTTATTCCTAAACCTTAGGGACTATATATACAACCCCCCCAAAACAATCCCAAGCTTCCTTTTATGATTATAAATATTACTGTGGATTCATAATTATTCTTTGGATACCAATGTTCGTGGCTTTCGTGAGTAGAGTCTAACCACGAAATTAAATGTTCAACGATTAACAAATTTTCTATAGGCTTGTATGCAGACTTCGGCAAAACCACAAAATTAAATATCCACTAAAATGCAAATTTTCTTTAATCCACGAAAATTGGTACCCACGAAAATAAATGAATCAAAAGTATGTTATAATTTTAAGGCTTCCTTTTTACTTATACTGAAGTTATTATCTGGAAACCATTCGTCTTGGGAAGACGACGACAGGATACCTACATGTATTTCAACTGCAAAAATTTCTGTGGTTGTTTAAAAATTTCAAACATGCACAATGAAATATTGTTTTAGAAATTGATAAGCCTAGATATGCCTTATAATTTTTCCCCGCATAGTTGAAGGACCATTTACACTCAGAACCGAGTCATCAGTAGGCAGCTAGTACAGATGTATTAATACAACCTAGCATCATATTGCTAGTAGTGGTAGTAGCATTCTCGGGTAAATTTGTTCTTTTTTTTATAATATGTTTGGTTCAAATCAAAATAGAATGCTTTTATCTCCCTAATACTTACATTGTAAATAGAGGTGATACTACTTTGACAAATCCTTGTACATGAGAGTTTTCTGTCAAATCTTTATTTCACAAAGAATGATTTGCATAACAATGAACTGAGCTCAAAGCAAAGTATTCAATAATACACTTAGACAAAGAGCTAAATTCAGTGATATACTTTGTACTACAGGTCCTTCATTAACATCCATCGACCAAAACCACATCTCAAAAACATTCCATACTACATGGTTGGATTCAGAAGTCCTGAAAAAGACATGATTTTTTTTTATCATATTTTAACTACATGGTTGGATTCAGATGTCCTGAAAAAGACGATTTTTTTTATCATATTTTAAGTATATATACACAGGTTAAAACTTTCTTGTGGTACAATCATTCCGTATCTAGCAACTATCAATTTGCTTCATGCACATATTGATATGTGTTGAGTTTACCTTTGTTGGAAATAAGAACACACAAACCTCCACCTAATTTTAGTCAACGGACAAAACATTCAAAACTATAAAATATTATCTAAGACTTGTCAGTGTCTATTTACCATTGCCACTGAATCAGTGATATATGTACACATAATTATGTACATGCAAGACTAAAATTATAAAGTACATATATAAGACTAAAACTGACATTCAGTCTTTACGATATCTTCATTCCCAAAGTCATTTTCAAATCTGACTTCATGGTAAAATAAGATTCCATATCTACAACCAATGAAAGGAAATATCCCTCTAATAGACTAGCATTTAAATCACAGTTTTCGAAAATGGAAGCTCACTGTGGAACCTAGAACTAAAAAAATCGAAACAATATATCTTAAATATTTCAAATGCATGTACATGAAATAATATTAATCTCTAAAATTCACCATATTGTTCCCTTTTTTATCTTCTGTTCGATACTGTATGTCCAGTGGCGGATCCAGAAATTTTCTAAAGTGGGGGCCCACTGACTGACCTAAGAGGATTTACACTCCAGTCACGATTAAGTGATTCCCTATATAAGCAACCAAATTTTTTCTCAAATAGCAGGGGCCCGCCCCCCCTAAATCCGTCTCTGATATCAACCTCTAGATGTCTTTCAATTACATTTAGTTTAGTGTGGGTTGATGTTTGATTGTTGTACATGTTACAATGAGCAAAGCCCATACCGCAGTCAGCTATAAAAGGCCCTGATAAGACAATGTAAAACAATTCAAACGAGAAAACTAACATGTCTGTTTAAGGTTACATCATCAAAATATGTAGGGTAGGTAGGTAGGTTGGTATTTTTATTATTTTTTGCGCCATGATTTTGAATTGTGTGGTCCGTCTTGCATGGTCCGGGTTGTCCATGGGGCGAGAGTTCCCCTATTTATAATGATTGGATTATTTCTTACGACGGCAATAAAATGGCTTAGGGTGGGTTCTCAAAATAGGATCGGTCAGGTACCCGTAAACAAACATACGCATCAACTATGCAAGACCTAATTTCAACACCCCTAAACAGTGAATATTTTTATCGCAAACAGTAGAATTTTATTACATAATCTGAAAGATGAAACCTTGAACTTCACAGGAAAAATACTCCCATTGCTGGGAAAAATCATTTAAAAAAGTATCAGTTCAGTATGTAAAGCCATTATTGTAGCATTTTTCAACTAAAATAGAATTTTCAGCTAAATGATAGCATCAAAGGCATACACCTTGCCACTTAAAAGTAGCAAAAAGTGTTGTTTTATTTTTAAATGTACATGTACTAAATAAAAGATATCATTTAAATCCCAATTTGTGACTAAACCTTGCAAATTGAATTTTCTACTAAAAAAAGTGATTTAAAAATCACTTAATTCAGTAAGTCCCCTGCATGACTGAACATGGCAATTTATGAGCTGCCATTTTATCACACCAAAACAGACGGATAAACAAAAAAATGACAATTGCAGGATACGTTTCTATAAAATATGATAAAATCATGTTTTTAAATAAATGAATAATACCAAATAGATACACCTAAATTTAAAGCACATTTACAGGAGGGATATACACAATCATTGCTTAACTATACATTTCATACTCTGTGCATTTCAGAGGCGGATTAAGGGGCCCCTCCTTTTGGGGAAAAAATTTGGTTGCTTATATAGGGAATCACTGAAGCGTGCCCCCTCTTATGTCAGTCAGTGGGCCCCCACTTATGGAAATTCCTGGATCCGCCACTGCATTTATAAATAAATATTGGTTTAAAAAAAGAAATATTGATGTAAATGACAGTATGACTATCATGCTTATTCCAAATTGATGGTAAATTCCATGTCAGCATTGTATTTTGGGAATTCCCAGGTAAATGCCAAGTCTAAATACAGCTACTTCATCTATACTATAGCTGTCTGTAAATATATTTTACCAACAAGGCAAACCCAGCTGAGTACGGTGTATAAAAATACACTGAATATCCTCCACCAGTATTTACATGCGTACAGTAAATCCGTTACAGAGTAAACCCCTCCTATCCCCCTCATTAAATGCACCAAGAATTTCAGGGCTGTAGGTCATTTATACACACCAAAATTGCCACTTCCTATGTAATGACTGGTAGGGATGAGCCGCTGGAATAGGTCATTATTTCATGCTTCATGATATATGAAAAGGGTGAGAAATTCAGATTAAATATAGGTTGATATTATCACTTGCTGGATATATATTATAAGTATCTGAAACTAATCAAATGTTCCTGTTTATTTTTGATGCGGTTAAACCACAGTCGTAAATGCATCAACTATTTGTCAAACCAATTAAACCTCTATTTATTCAATTAATTCCACTGAGGTTAGATATAGGAGCAATAAATCCAATCATTTGGACATTCCACCTCATTAACATTGAAAGGTTTGCATACATGAAACATTAGAAGAAATTCCATAGCAAAAAGAGGAGTGAAGAATTTATTGGAAAAGCAATGTGTGATTATTGCGACTGTGTTGCTTCTAAACAAAAACGTAAAATGAGCAGGACTTCAAAATTTTAGTAAACTCTAATGTATCAGAAGATGAAAAATATCCAAATATATCTATAGGTCTGTTTTTTTGTTCATTAATATATGACAATGATAAACAAAATATATGAAAAGGGTGGGGTACTTGATGTTTCAGCTGCTCATCCCTACCCAAAAAAGTTTTAAGTGCCCCCCCCCCCCCCGGGGGGGTTATCATGACTGACATAAGGGGATGAAATGCATATAGATGACTATAAACAGCTGATACAGTCTATTCAATAGTAACTTTTTTGTTCGTTGAAATGTGTGGGATTGTGCAGCACGTGTCATCATGACATGTGTCCCTTCGCGGCCTTCAGTTTAGATTATAGACTAGAGAAGAGACTAAATGCGTACAAACCTGTGATGTCAAATGAAGATATACGGAATTTAAATAACGTTGATCCTTTAAATGTACGAAACACAATCACATATGACAATTGTTCACATAAAATAGATAGTAAAATTTTCCAAATGAACGTCCATTAAAATTAAGTCTCTGATGAATATTTCCCGCGCAAATGTCATGGAATAGACCAAAACGAATTTTCGGTGTGAGTTGTCATTAAAACATTCGGGTCAATGAACACAGTTAGATTAAATATATAAATATGTTAACTATATTTATAGTGGTTTTTCAGAAAAGTGACTTTACCAGATTTTTTTTTGTGGCAAACAACGGTAAATAGCCTATATCATCTTGACATGACATATGAAAACCCCTTAAGCATAATGGTGTGTGTATGGAATAGTCCATGGAATTGTCCAAACCGATACAGGTGAAATACGTAGAATAATATTGCTGTGTCTATGGTGGACACAGCAATAAAATCAGATTTAAGATCCTTATGAGCCCGTAGTAAAGTAAAAAAACTGTAAAAAGCCTTATTTAATAAAATTTGCTCGATTAACCTTGAAGTGAAGACTAATAAAAATTTGCGTGTATAGTGAACCCCCTAAATAAAATAATACTGTGTTCTAGACCACTTCCCCTTTCGGTGATCTACAGAAATGATTTTTTACTATATAGTATGTTAACAACAAAAGTCACAGGAAGCAAGCACAGGGATTACAATCCAGCTATGGCATGCCATAACCTATTTGTATTAAGCTTAAATTTTTAGAAAGTAAAAAACCTAAATGCTTCAAACCCTGTATGCAGATACTTTTTAGTAAGAAAGTTTCTGTCTGTCATATGATCTCCTTTTAATGGTTCAATGACTGCTAATATGTTGTCAAGTGAAATACTCACGGATTGTGAGTGATAGGTAAACTATATTTGATATATGGGTTCCTTGCAATGGCTTCATACCAGTCAGGTATGGTTCACTTGACCTCGACCTCATTTCATGGATAAGCGATCACTGTTTAAGTTACATGTTCAAGTCCATATCTCAGAACTATTATCAGTAGGTCATCTATATTTGGTGTATGATATGATTGTAAGGTGCACATGTCTATATTGCAGATGTCATATAACATTGTTTTCATTTTTAGGGTTCATTGGTCAATTTTAAGTTATTGTGATGAGTCTTTCGTAAAAGAAACGCACGTCTGGCGTATATACAAAATTGAATCCAGATATCTCTGATGAGTTTATTTGTCAGTTTATCAGAAACTTATCAACAGTAGGTACACTGTATGGTGATTAGAATGAATGTCTGCCAGTCAAAGTACATATTACCTTGGCACATTTTCAAATGTTAAGATTTTGTGGTTTAATCCGTTTCTCAGTACTATTAGTAATAGGACCACTATATTTGGTGTAAGAAATGATTTTAAGGTGTAAATGTCATGTCGGCATGATTTATCTGACCATGGCCACATTTTTATACAGAAACAATAATGATAAGTATATATGATACTTATAGTTAAATATTTTGATATGAGCGTCACTGATGAGTCTTATGTAGACGAAACGCGCGTCTGGCGTACTAAATTATACTCCTGGTACCTTTGATAACGTTTCATATAAAAGACAATATAATTAATCATATGTAAAGCAGCTCAGACATTTTAGTGTGTGCACTCTTGTTATTGCAATAGAAATGTTTCTCGATTATATATTCATGCAAAATATTTGAATGCATGTAAACAAAGAAAAGCAATACAAAACTTTGAATTATACAAGGAAAGAATATTAATCATTTTTCTTTATGTTAATAAGGATTCTACTTGTTTGGATAAATTTAGAAAGGTGAAGTATAATGTGTAGATTCACTGTTTAAATAAGAGAACATAGTCTGCAAGTATTTTAAATTATTTTGTATTTGCTTATTTTGTTAAACTCCTTTTAAATAAAAATCATGTTGCAAAAATAAGTCAGTGTATTCAGTACATGTATTAAGAAAAAAATATTTAGATGAAAATAAAATACATCAATTTGAATATACATGGTTTGATTTTTTAACATCATCTATATGTATAAATGCCCACCCCTAGATTCTCCATCATCTAACATTGAAAATTGGAATTCAATGAAATATTGGAATTTGATTTCCATGGAAAATAAAAATTGAAAAAAAGGAAATAATGATATTTCCATCTGAAACAATTTCCATGGAATGCCATGAAAATATTTTCCATGATTTTTTAGCTCACCTGACCTGAAATTTTCAGTATACTTACCAAAAGATATGTTCCTAAATCCAACAGTCAATGCAAGTCTCCAGAGAATAAATCTGCACTATTCAATGTCAAGAACTATTTTTAAACTATTTCATCTGCATCCAATGTAATTTTTTTAATTTTGTTCAGGAAATGCCTGCATATCCATAGCAAGTTCAAATTTTAAATGTGTTGGAGTTGTATTGGGACTTTTAAAAGAGCCCCAATTGAATATTGTTAATTACCTACATCTTGAATATTTTGTATATATCATAATAAAAGATCACCCATTCATTGTTAATTCACCAGCTTTATGTTTTGAGTGATAATAATTGCACAAAATGTGTAAATTCATGTTCTACCCTACACAACTGTCCTTTTGATTTTTCCCTTCTATAAAAGCTTTCATTTGTAAGACACATCACAGAATGACAAAGTAACAAGATATGACAACCAATCAACTGAAAATACAAACTACTACTACTCAAAAAGAGATTGCTGCGTCATAGTGATTGTGGACTATTGGTTGTGTACGGGAATTAAATTGTGTGTCACAATGTGTCACTGTGGTAAATATTCTAAATACGGTAACATTTCAATAACTTGCATAGACCACACTGTTATAAATGGTCAAATTAAAGAGACGGTATTATGTGGTGAATCATACATACACGTAATGGCAAGCAATCTTATCAACAGGTAAAGTAAGAGAAGTTATTTTTTCATGTAAACCTTTTTAGCTCACAGGGCTCAAAAGGGTCATGTGAGCTTTTTTCTTCACTTGTCGTCCGTCATCTGTCATCCGTCGTTAACTTTTACAAAAACCTTCTCCACTGAAACTACTGGATCAAATTAACCATACTTGGGCACAATCATCATTTGGGTATCTCGTTTAAAAATTCTCCCGACCACTCCGCCTGCCAACCAATATGGCCGTTAGGGCAAAACATAGAACATAGGAGTGAATGCAGTTTTTGGCTTGTATCTCTGAAACTAAAGCATTTAGAGTAAATTTGACAGGATGTAAACATGTTCATCATTTATATCTGCCTCCATATTTTCAGAAGAATCGGGCAACATGTTATTTGTTTGCTGCCCCTGAATAAGTATTAATATTAAAGGAGGTTGGCAGTTTTTGTCGAAGAAAGCTCGACATAGGGATAGTGATCCAGCTGCGGTGGCGTTAGCTAACTTCTTAAAAGTTTTTTTTAGAAGGTGAAAGACCTTGATGCTTCATACTTTGTGTATATAAAGGCCTTATGTTACGAAGTTTCTGTCTGTCACATGTCCATTTTCCTTGGCCTCATTTTCATGGTCCAGTGACTACTTGGGGGAAAAATCAGATTGTTTGTAATGTTAATTTCTCTCTTACTATGATTAATGGGATAACTATATTTGGTATGTGCATACCTTGCAAGGTCCTTAAGCACGTCAGACAGTTTTCACTTGACCTCGACCTCATTTGATGTAAGAACACTTAAGCAAGCAACTTTAGATGTTCAAGTACTTGAAGGAGTGTGCTTTGATAAATTATGTGTCAAGGAAAATTCAATTCAACTAAAATTAATAACGGGTAATGTTTCGATTTACTTTCAGAGTGTCAGATATATTTATATTGGGGTTGAATTAGAGTATAGAAAATTTAAAATAACAGATGATATGACCATGAAATTTTATCTATTGGTAATGTTCCACTAAGTACTAAATTTAATAATGCCTTAAGAGATGAATGAGATGGGAAATCTAAACACGTTGCTAACACTTTTCTCTGTTTTTCATTCAATTTGTCAAGATGACCTGCAGTGCTGGATAGCCAAATACTACAAACATAATTTAAATTTGAACATACTAAGCTGTCATATATTTGAATAAGTGTTTTGGTTGGTATTCTTGCTTTTCCATTGATTTCTCTTATATAATCCCTAAAGATTTTTTGGCTCTCCTTACTGTATATTTAATATGACTATTGAAATTTAATTGTTAATCTTTATTATTTTAATCCAAGTATTTTAATATCAGAGGCGGATCCAGAACTTTTTATAGAGAGGGGAAACCGCTCCAGTCATACTTCAGTAATTCCCTATAAAATCAACCAAATTTTTCCTACGAAAGGGGGCCCTCTGTTTTATTGAATTCTTAGTTTCATTCTCCAATTATTACTCCTTTTTAGTACTTGATTGAGATCTTTTTGCTATTTTTTTGTATAACTTTTGAATCTGAAATGTGAGTGCCAAATAGTTGCATCATCTGCAAACCTACAGCAATCTGCAAATATCTTGTATGAAGATGTTGAACAGGATTATGGAGATAACAGCTAGATCCTTGTGGTAAAACAATATTGGTTTGAAACCAAGGACTTTTGTAGTTGTTTACCATGTACCTTGCTTCTCAGTGACTGAGGAGGACGTTTATCCACATCCACATTTTCCTTTGATCCCTTTGTTGTACAACTTTACCACTAGACCCTCTCTCCAAACACTGTCATAAACTTTTACAAAATCAATACAAGTTACAATAGTGGGTTGATTAATCCGTTAAAAATAGCTTGTGTTAAAGATTATAAGGCATGTGTGGTAACTCTTAAATATCGGAAACCTTCTTTAATTGGTCCAGGATGTTGTTCCTTTCTACAAATCCTTCTTATCTCACGTACGTTATATTTTTGTCCATCCATTTTGCCACAACACTATATACGCTAGTTAAGCTGATAGGTCTGTAAGACGACGGTTAATTGTTATTTGGTTTATATAATTTATTTGCTCTTCTCCAATTTAAAGGTTAATTCCTTTTCCCCGTGAATGGGTAATGATTTTTAAAAGTTTGGTTTTTGATTGGATTCCACCATTGATAAAAAGTAGTCTGGACCTGGAGCTGATTCTTTTTATGGCCCCGCAACGAAGTTGTCGGTGCCATATAGTTTTACCCTTGTCCGAAATTCCGTAATTCCGAAATTCCATAATTCCGAAATTCCGTAATTTTGTAATTCCGTCATTCCGCTCAAAACAAACCATTATATGGAGTTTTTTCTAAACGCCTTCAGACATTGGGCTGATTTTATGTATGTGAGTTAACCATGATGAGTTACAGATCAAGATTAAGTTTCGTTCCGCTCTGCTAATTTTTGGCGAAGTTACGGACATAGGACTTTGATGAATTATTGAAAATCACAGTTCTACTGACTTTTTTTTCTAAAGTCTTCAGATATTGGGCTGATTTTTGGTATGTCAGTTAACCATGATGAGTTATAGATAAAGTTTAAGTTTTGTTCTGCTGCGCTAATTTTTGCCGAAATTACAGGCTTTGGACTTTGATAAATTGTTAAAAATCACAGTTATCAAACGGACCTTTTTTCTAAACTCTTTCAGATGTTGGAATGATTTTTGGCATGTGAGTTAACCAAGATGAGTTACAGATCAAGTTTAAGTTTTGTTCCACTCGGCTATTTTTTGCCGAAATAACAGGCAATGGACTTTGATAAATTGTTGAAAATCACATTTATACGGACCTTTTTTCTAAACTCTTTCAGATATTGGGATGATTTTTGGTATGTGAGTTACTCATAATGAGTTACAGATCAAGTTTAAGTTTTGTTCGACTCTGCTAATTTTTGCCGAAATAACAGGCTATGGACTTTGATAAATTGTTGAAAATCACATTTATACGGACCTTTTTTCTTAATTCTTTCAGATGTGGGGATGATTTTTGGTATGTGAGTTTCTCATAATGAGTTACAGATCAAGTTTAAGTTTCGTTCCTCTTCGCTAAATTTTTTCTATACGCCTCCAGATTTTGAGCTCCCTTACCGAAAAATAAGCCCTACGGCAAACATTTGCCGCAAGTTTGCAGCAAACATTGCCGCAAGCTTGCAATCAAACGTTTGCTGCAAACTTGCCGCAACCATTCTACCATGCAAATGAAGTTTGCGGCAAGCTTGCTGCAAACATAATTATGCAAATTAGATTTGCGGCAAGCTTGCGGCAATTGACATAATTATGTATGATGATAACATTATTCTTTCATTGAAACATGAAGTTCTATGAATCATTTGTACTTACAAAATTACATACTGATTATCCTATATTATTGAACCAAAATGCCTCCTTGATCTGTTATATATGAAATGCATTTCCAAACACAACCAATATGACCTAGCCACAATTTCAAATTGTTAGCATCCAGGAAGTGCCAACTAGGCATGCACAGTCATTTTTGTGTAATAAATCCTGCAATGTTCTGGCAAACATATAGAATATTCAAAGTGTTCTGCAATCTTGCGGCAAACATTCTTTATTATTTTAAACTTTCTGGCAATCTTATGGCAAACATTGATGTTTCTGCAAACTTGCCACAAGCTTGCAGCAATGTTTGCCAGAAGTTTGCAGCTAGCGGCAAACATCTGCAAACACTATTTTCTGTGTTCCTGCAAACTTTTTGTTTGCGGCAAACAATTCAGTTTCATAAGGGCTGATATTTGATATGCGAGACTACCATCATGTTTTAGTCCACATGTGTTATTTAAATTGCAGATTTTTCAACTTTTTGAGACGAGTCATTCGTGTCGCTTTGACACATCTAGTTTTAATTTGAAGATTGATCCTTCTGAGTTAACTCTTCCGTGGTAACATAATCACTGTACCTGATGTTATTTGTTTTTTCTTCTTGATTAGATTATATTATATTGTTGTATTATAGTTCGTTTCTGTGTGTGTTACATTTTAATGTTGTGTTTCTGTTGTGTCGTAGTTCTTCTTATAATTGATGTAGCGTATTTACCTGACGACATCGAGACCGTAGAAAACCATTAAAAAACGTTGATGACGTCACGGTCACATGACTAAATTATGTCCATGGGCTGATAACAAAATAACGTCAGCCATGGAATCAGAAGACGCGTTACATCCAAAATTAAATTATTTTTTCATAAACAGAAACAATTTTACAGATTCCTTAAATAAAGAATCGTTCATCATTTCTAAAAAAAGAGCATAAATGAAAGACGAATTATTTATCTCCCCTTCATGATAAATTGATTGAGATATTTACCAGAGTTATCTAACATTATATTAATCACATGCATCTTTAATTGTAGCTTGTTTATATTTTTAACGCTTAAACAATTTTCCACTATAAAGGAATGTTACCTTATACAAATATAAGGACTTTGTTAGCTAAATCTACAAATTTTATTATATATTATGAATTTTTATTACAATAGATTGACATGCTGTTTGATGCGTTTCCCTCAGTTTTAGTTTGTAACCCGGATTTGTTTTTTTCTCAATCGATTTATGAATTGCGAACAGCGGTATACTATACTGTTGTCTTTATTTAGATTGATTGATTGGTTGATTATTGGTTGCCTAACGTCCAGTGGTAAATATTTCGTGCATGTCTTCTTGATTAGAAGTACTAATGTTGATGTATTGCTGTGCCCACTGTGATGTCGATCATTATCATGTAGAATTGTTGATCAAAATCATTTGCCTTTAAATGGTGACCTTCAAAGAACTTTTTAAGTAGATTTGATTTTTCTGATCGATAGAAAAGATTATATCCGTTATTTCCTTTAATTTTTCAGATTTGTTTTTATGTTGTTTTTTTTTAAATTTGACCATCTTTCCCTTAAAGATTTTGCTTCTCCATTTTTTTCACACTTGTAAGTCTTCATGCAGACCGTTCATGTCAAAATCATTTTATGCTTTTAAAACGTACATTTTCAATTTTTTCTGGTGTACTTTTTAATTTGATTGGGGTTTTTTTTTTTTTGGGGGGGGGGTGTTTAGTTTTCTTTTGTTTGACTACAGGAATGCATTTTGTCATGCATTTTGTGAAAATTTCTTCAAATCTGCTGTAATTATTTTCGATCTTCATTTTGTGGGAAGTATAATTTTGAAAACGATTCTTTTGCTGATTCTTCATGCGCCAATTGCAATTTACCTCACCTGTCCTAAAAGGGCCAAGTAAGCTTTTCTCATCACTTGGCGTACGTCGTCCTTCGTTGTCCTTTAAATTTTACAAAAATCCTCTTCTCTGAAACTTCTGGGTCAAATAAATCCAAACTTGGCCTAAATCCTCCTTTGGGTACCTAGTTAAAAATTGTATCCGATGACCTTGTCCATCAACCGAAGTGGCCGCCATGGCTAAAAATAGAACATATGGGGGTAAATGCAGCTTTTGGTTTATATCTCTGAAACTAAAGCATTAAATTTAGATCAAATCTGAAATGGGAGTAAAAATGTTCATCAGGTGAAGATCTATCTGTGCAGAAATTTCAAGTTCAGACGCATCAGACAACCCGTGCCCCTGAATTGGTAATTTAATTACAGGAAATGTTGCAGTTTTTAGTTATCATCTTGGATAGTATTATAGATAAAGATAAAATGTAAACAGCAACAATGTTCAGCAAAGTAAGATCTACAAGTAAGGAAGTCAACATGACCAAAATGTAATTTATTGTTATCTTTTACAGAAGTCTTCTCCTAAAACCAAACTTGGCCACAATCAGATAAAAGTATCCAATTTAAAAATGTGTCACCATTCGAAACTATACTCGGCCTTTCTGGTTGCACGAAGAAATAACGGTTATTGTACTGCATAGCGAGAATGGCCGAGTATATAGTTACGATTGGCAGTCAACATGGCAGCCATGGCTAAAAATAGAACATATTGGGAAAATGCAGTTTTTGACTTATATCTGAAACTAAAACAAAAGTATAACATACGGTTGCATTATTTCATACATCAATTGTAAATAAAAATACCAAGTGAGCGACACACACCTGACTCCTTGGAGCCTCTATTTTTACTCCATACTGATGATGAATTTGATTTCTCTTTATGAGGATTTTCCTCATTAATAATATGCTGGGAACAGTATATATATCTAACATATATATGTTCCTGATATATGACGTAAAATGTTTGAAACTAAATTATTTCTTCGATGATCTGTGGGGATCTGTGTCCTCACTTGTAATATAAATTATATCAAATATTATGGATGCGAGTTGGTAAAAATAGGGTACGAGTTTGTTGAGTACGAGTTGTTGAAAGTACGAGTTGTCGTGTCATTGTCCCGTAGTTTCCGTATTTATAACAAGTGGTAAAACCCAAAGAGATTCGAATTGTTTAAAGTGAAAAGGAACATTTTTTCCAGAAGTGAAGGAGTGAATCAGTTCAAAATGTTAAAAGCAATCTTTACTGCAGTAAAACTCTTATGTTTAGCGTTTCAAGTGTTAGCGACGGGTATGATGCACACTATAAACAATCTGACACACTTGGGACAGTTGGGACACATGCACTTGTTTCTATCCATAGGACATGTAGGAAGGTCGACTATCCATATAGACTCCCCTGACCAGTGCTCGATAACGACCAGTGCTCGATAATGCGCTACAGAAATGATTTTTTTTATGAAAATACAACATTTTTTATTTATATTTTTTTTGGTATTTATACCTTAAAAGGGGCTTTACAGGAAATGCACATTTCACATGATCTTAACTTATCGGGAAATTAATAGCAGACGACAGTGGTGAATCGAAGTTGAAAGGATCACTCTTGGAATCAAGTTTAAAAACTTTAATTAAATATATATTTAGTAGTTAAAAATAACATGGATCGATTTCAAATTCATTAACAATTCAAATGATACGAGAAGACACCCGCGAAATCGCGGGCATTCAGAGCGTAGTTTAAAGTATGTAAAGTGTTGTTGGAAGAATTTTGTAAAATATTGAATGACTGGAAAATTTCAGCAAAAGTATCATAAGTCATAGGTTATTGGGGACAGGAAAATCCCTCCTCCTTTATTTCCAATATTCCCATATTTTGGTTCTCTATCAATTTCAATATGAACATACATTTAGTATGTTATGAACATTCAAGTAAGGAGACTGTAATTCAGTGGTTGTTGTTTGTTTATAAATGTGTTACATATTTGTTTTTCATTCATTTTTTTGTACATAAATAAGGCCGCTTGTTTTCTGGTTTGAATTGTTTTACATTGTCAGTTTGGGGCCTTTTAAAACTGAGTATGTGGTATGGGCTTTGCTCGTTGTTGAAGGTCATACGGTAGCCTATAGTTGTTAATATCTGTGTCATATTGGTCTCTTGTGGAGAGTTGTCTCAACATGGCAATCATACCACATCTTCTTTTTTTGTAATCAATGAATTTTGTAAAATTTTCAGAAAAGGTATCAAAAGTTCACATGAATAATTGTAGCGCTTATCTGTATATTATGAACATTCATTACTATATAAATACTATAAAAATATAGTGTATTTACTTTCAATTCGAAGTTTACTAATCGATCCATAGTGGTCATTGATAAAGTATACAGACCCTCTCTATTTAATAAACTCTGTGAATGCCGTTGATAGTTAACTTGAAAATGATAGCAGATAGAATTTTGAAAATACACTTTATTCTTTGTATATGTATGTTCAAAGTATACAGAAAAGTATACAGACACTCTCTATTTAATAAACTATGTGACTGCCGTGGATAGATAACTTGAAAATGATGGCAGATAGAATTTTGAAAATACACTTTATTCTTTGTATATTCGAAGTTACAAATCGATCCATAGTGGTCATTGATAAAGTATACAGACCCTCTCTATTTAATAAACTCTGTGAATGCCGTGGATAGTTAACTTGAAAATTATAGCAGATAGAATTTTGAAAATACACTTTATTCTTTGTATATGTATGTTCAAAGTATACAGAAAAGTATACAGACCCTCTCTATTTAATAAACTCTGTGACTGCCGTGGATAGTTAACTTGAAAATGATAGCAGATAGAATTTTGAAAATACACTTTATTCTGTGTATATGTATGTTCAAAGTATACAGAAAAGTATACAGACCCTCTCTATTTAATAAACTCTGTGACTGCAGTGGATAGTTAACTTTAAAGAAAATGATAGTATATAGAATTTTGAAAATACACTTTATTCTTTGTATATATGTATGTTCAAAGTATACAGAAAAACGCAAACCGGAAGTCTAATCTTACTTAAAATTTCGTCCAATGACGGAACAATATCCGGATGCCTTTTTTCTCGTTTTTCTCCAAAAATAACTCAATCTGAATAATCATATGAATTGATGACAAATGCCACTATGCACTGTACCTATAGGACACAGAGGCGTGTTGATTAATTTATTGTGGAAAGAAGAGAAGCGACACCAAAAATGAGGTCTTCTCGTTTAATAGTATAGATGATTTGTACAGTTATATTCAATTCAAGGCATTTGTAACATCATTTTTTGTCCCCCTAGAGCCCCTACATATTTTCACCTGACTGCCGCCATTTTTATGTAAACAATATATTTTGGGTAAACTTGCTTGTCTTTTCATGTGTATTCCGGTTTAGGTGTTTCATTTGTCACTGATGAGTCATGGTACTGCAATGTTTGTGTACAATCTAAGGAATAATGACCTATGAACATTTTTTTCAGAGTTTTTGTTTTCCAAACAATTTTAAACATGTTGATAAATTTTAGAATCTCTGAATTTCTATGAATATATCACCATTTCAGTAAAATTTGAATGTCAATTATCAGAAAAATGTTCATTTTATCAAATAGATATCATAGTTTTTATTTTATTTTTATTCTGAGGTTTTTATTGCATTATCGAGAATTGGTCAATTTGTTTTCAAATTTAGCATATTTTTAGTATGTGAATCAAGCATGCCCCAAGGTGACATCATAATAGGAATTAAACAACCAATCAGGTCCTTTTATTTCAAATAAGGTCAACTATGATCAAACAAAAGGTTATGAATCAGTTTGCACAATTATGTCGGTAAACAGTAAAAAACAATGTTAAATTATCGAGCACTGGTCAGTAGAGTCTACATGTAGGGGTAAATTGGTATCGGGATCGTTCTCCCTGATTACATGTTCGCCATACCCGTAGCCAGGGGGGGTTGAAAACAAATAAGCACTGTTAAAGTCAATGTTCTGTTTCGAATTGTGACTGTTAAAGTCGAGTTTGTGAGTCAAACGAACCCCCCTTTGGAAATTCCTGGCTACGGGCCTGTTCGCCCTAGGTACGTTCACACTGAGTTTGTTCGCCCTGATAGTCTGTTCGCCCTGGGTTCGTTCGCCCTATATTCATTTTTATTATCTAGTACATTTTAATAGACCCATCGTATATTGCTGTTTTTCATGTAACAATAACGCCATGTAACCGTAGCCTCAGTAATTATTGTTACATTCGTAATTAATCGGTTCCTTACCCGACTTTGCATTCCGGCATTTAGTCTCCTATGTAACAATAATATTTTTATTATTGTTACATTTCCATGTAACCGTAGCCAGTGCCAATAAAAAAAAAGGATGGATAAAAACACTGATGACTAGTGATCAATGTACACATGGTACAGCAGTGTGACTGTGCCGTTTTTGGTACTTGTTTCACTAATAGTAATTCTATTAAGTGCTTTTAAATATTCGTTTAGGAAATAAATGTGTGCGAAGTACAGTTCGGAATTGATCTTGTTATAACTGTTACTGAATATTTTTAAATTGTTAAAATGTATCAATAAAGTTAAATATATAAATAACTTTGTCATGTTAGTCTTTAATTGTTTTATGTCAAATACTTTGTAGTCTTTGAATTCACAGAAACTTATCCTCCTAGCAGCAAGACAACAACTTAGTCTTCAGTTGTTTTACATTTAAAAATACAATGTACTATGTCATGTATGTAGTGCTGAAATTCTGAGAAACTTATTTCCTAATACATGTAGCAGTACCACAGAATACATCATAAATAAATATTCGGTGAATGTAAACTTCAACAGTTACATATTCAATTACATACAAATAATTTAGTCTTCAGTTGTTTTACATTTAAATAAAAAAATACAATGTAGTGCTGAAATTCACAGAAGCTTATATTTCCTAGTAATGTAATTACATATACAGATACATACTTAGTCCTCAATACCTTAAAGTCACAATATCTTGTAGTCCTGAAATGTACTGCAACTTATAACCTAGTATAGCAGCTAGCTTTTGACAAGTTAAATAAAACATGATACATCGTAAATATTCGGCGAAATTGTAGACCGACTTCAACACATTCAATTTTATACACACAACGCAACTCTATCCTAAAAAATAAATTCAGGGCGAACGGACTCGGGGCAAACAGGTATTAGGGCAAACAGAAACTAGGGCGAACCAGAATCAGGGCAGACGGACCCGGATTCGGGTAAATTCAGTAAAAAATATCCCATTGACTTTAATGCTAATCTATGTGTAGGAAAAAATTTATACCTGATTTACCTCTAGAAATTAAAATCTTTCATATATATATCATTCATGAAAGTACAAATATAGCCTTATCTTTTGCAACAATAAAAACATAGGGTCATGTAGTCCAAATAATTATGACGCCTTGGACGGCTATTTTATAAAAAAAATTCGACGCCCTCCTGCGTCAATGGGGGAACTAAAAAAATCCAAATATGAAAATACCCTCAGAAGACAGCATTATTATCTGGACTAAGGGTTATGCGGCATTTTTGGGCATTCACATGGCCTTGTTTACAAACAATGTAGATTCACACTGAATTCCTATACTGCCCCCCCCCCCCCCATTACTTTTCAACCCTGAAGGGAAAAAAATTAGTACATTCAGCATATATTTTTTTTTTTCAAACTCTAGTTTTGATCCATCTACTAAAAAATATTTATTACAAACATTATCTGCCAATCAGAAGAGCATATAACCTCAGTGTTATACAGAAAGCTCTCCCCTAAATGGACGGTCCCTGATGACATATTTATTTAC